>NC_134359.1:299987412-300226330 GCF_048569485.1 Anomaloglossus baeobatrachus
CTCATGATCTTCATTTGGTGTGACATGCAGTGTGAGCTGTGAGGTCTTATATAGACAGGTGTGCGCCTTTCCAAATCACGTCCTATCAGTGTAATTACACACAGCTGGACTCCAATGAAGGAGTAGAACCATCTCAAGGAGGATCACAAGGAAATGGACAGCGTGTGACTTATATATGAGCGTCTGAGCAAAGGGGCTGAATACTTATGACCCTGTGAGATTTCAGTTTTTCTTGTTTAAAAATGGTTCAAACATTTCTACATTTTTGTTTTTTTTTCTGTCGGGATGGGGGATGTGGGCAGAGTGTACATTAATGAGAAAAAAGGAACTTTTTTGAATTTACCAAATGGCTTCAATGAAACAAAGCGTGAAAAATGTAAAGGGGTGTGAATACTTTCCGTACCCTCTGTATATAAGATAGAAAAGTGTTAATATCTATTGAACGGCTAAACATTTTAATAAACATTGAATTGCAAAAGTGTTTGTTTTTACAAGCACTATCTGATAGCATCCATCTATGAACACTGGCCCTTTAAGGCGATGGCATCTTGGTTGATGAATTCAAATTATTATGGTACCAAAAAAGGATTACGAATCAGTTGTCCCAATTTTAGTGGAAAACCGGACATGTCCGTGATTAACCCCTGTTACTTCCTATCAGGTACCACGTGGATAAGCGAGATTTTGGATTTAATGCTTCATAATGGAGATGTAGCGAAAACCCAGCGTGGAGCCATATACGAGCGGGTGCCCTTTCTGGAGTATGCGGTGCCCAACATGCCCACAGGTAGCTGATGTCACATTGGTTTATGATCTGCTCTACAAAGGAACGGGCTACCCCAAGTCAGAAGCTCCGGTGACCTGGATGACCATGGGCCACGGATCTTCCTGGAGTCCGTTTCTTATCTTGTCCGACGCGTCCTTTTCTTTTGTTCCAAGTCCAACTTGTTACCTCTTCCTCAGGAACTGAGATCCTGAACGCGAGGGAGTCTCCACGCATCATCAAATCTCATTTACCCGTGCACCTCCTGCCGAGCAGCTTCTGGGAAAAGAAATGCAAGGTACTGGAAGATCGACGTGAGCTCCTTGTAGATCGAGGCCGATCACAACCCTGCATCTTCCGGATCCGTCTGGGGTGACGTGGAGCCTTGGTTTCCTTCTTCTCCTGCTGTCTGCTCAGGTCTTCCTTTTACGTTCTCCTTCACCTACATCTCTTGGTTTTTGCCTCCATGGAAAACTTATTTTATATGTGACCTATCTTTTCACATACAGGCTGTCCCATACAGCATCTATCATACCAGCCAAGATAAAGCCAGACAGCTGGGGGCTGGAATTCTCAGGCTGGGGAGACCCAAGTTATTGGGAGCCTAAAAATGTAAGGCTGCAGCCACCTAGGATCGTCGCATCCATTAGATGTGACAACCCCAGCACTTTACTTGGTTCTTCCCCGTTGCCCTGTTGCAGGCTGCTCCGTACAGTGTCTATCGTACTGCCCCAGCCATGTCCATCGCTTGTGTTTTACAGTCTGGTTCTCTTGCCATCTCACTTCTTGTAGAAATGACCCTTTCCTTTTCCAATGACCGAGCCAAGTCCATTACTTTCTTACACTAAGTTGCCCATCTTCGTGTCTCTTCTGTAACCAGGTGTATTTGCAGCAGAGACTACTGACCTATCCCTCTATAACAAGTTCTGTCTTGCCTCTTGCAGGCCATACATCTTGGACAGCTGTCAGACGAATCCCACACTCCACCATAAACCCTTAGCCTCAATGGGATGGGATGCAGATGTATAAAACAGTATGAATCAATCTTGTCCTTCAGCCTCCATCGACATTTCAAAAACTCCAATACGGCTAGACCCGAGCGGACCCGTGGAAATTCCGGTTCAGAAGGACTTCAGATAAAGTTCAGTTCTAGACCCGGACTTGACCTGACCTTGATCCCGGAACCCAAACCCCATTAGACGTCACTAATTGGGCAGTTCGGCTTTCCATCCACATGCCTCCAGCCATAAACACAGCATTTTCAAGGAAGGGAGGGTGGGGTTTTGTTTTTTTGTTTGTGCACGACTAAGGGGTTCAGCTGTGCTATCGTAGACCTTTGTCTTAACCTATTCCTACAACGTGCCCATCTATCCTTCTTTATACCTTGGTCTTACTCTATAGTTTCAGGGGGTCAATCTATGACATTGGAGACCTTGGGTATACTCCACTGCTATAATGGATCCATCTATACTGTCGTAGACCTTGGTCGTACCTGTCATGATCCAGGACCGGTATTCCCCGCTCCAGAGTTTCCCAGGCCTGGCCTGGTCATGTCAGGGGTTGACTCCTATCAGCCTCGTTCCGGTTTCAGGAGACACTATATCTGGGCGCTGCACCTGCATTCCAGTGCTGGTTATAGTTTTGCTCTGCAGCCTGTGACTGGCTCCGGTGAGATTTCCTGTTTGATCTGACTCCTTGTTACCGTGCCCTGACCTGTACCCTCCCCTGTTCGTCCGTCTATCCCAGTCCCTGACTTCCCTCTCCTGTCATTTGTTTACCCATCCTGGTTCATCCTCCTTCCCGTGTTTGTGTCCCCTCTGGTCTTGTCTTCTGTTCCCTGTGCCCTCTGTGTTCCCCTCTGCATACCTGATCTCCCAACATCTGACCTCGGTTCTGTTTTCTGACCTGATCTTGATCCTCCCTCTGCACTGACTTGACTTTCTGGCTAGACTCTGACTGCTTGACTACTCTGTTGCCCCCTGGTGGATCGCCTGGGAACTGCCTGCTGAAGATACTCTGCTGTACTTCAGCCTCCCTTCTGTTAGTGTTACTTTGACTCTCCTTCACTACACTGCTGCCACCTAGTGGGGAATACGCTGTACAACTTCTCACCAGCCCTTTGTACAGCGTCACAGCACCCTATTGCTATAATGTGCCCTTTTATTAGACTTTTTCCATGCTCTATTGCTATAAAGGGTCCGTCTGTCTCTCTTTAACCCTTGCTTATACTTTGTCGCTGTTTATCCAGAAGCATCTTTTATCCTATAAAACTTTCTATACATCTTTTTGCTGAACCTACAGGTTTAAGTCTCTGTGATTATGTCTTTGTCTTTTATCCCTGCAGATCATTTACCTCGCCCGAAATCCTAAGGATGTATTGGTGTCTTATTATCATTTCCATCGTATGGCCCTTGTGCACCCAGATCCGGGGACGTTTGAAGAATACTTTCACACGTTTCTAGAAGGGAAAGGTACGTATAATATACCCGCCCATGGTGGGGAAAAAAAGCTGGTAACAAAGGGTTAAATCCTATAATGGAATAGGGACTGTAAGCTTCTTGGATGCAAATAAATACATCCTCGACCGAGCGATATCAGTAACAATACCGGCCGTCCCCAGAAGAGAGGACACTACAAATCTCAGCATGCAGTGAAAACACTTTTCTGTTTCTGAGATTGTTCACATTTTGACCTTGTCATTTATTATCCTTCTCTTTCTTCTTCCCCGTAGTTGCCTGTGGGCCATGGAGTGATCACGTGAAGGGCTGGTGGAAGATCAGACAACAGAAAGACATCCTCTACCTCTTCTACGAGGACATGTTAGAGGTGGGAGATATAGTTATTAGTGATGAGCGGGCACTACCATGCTCGGGTGCTCAGTACTGGTAACTAGTGATGAGCGGGCACTACCATGCTCGGGGGCTCAGTACTGGTAACTAGTGATGAGCAGGCACTACCATGCTCGGGTGCTCAGTACTGGTAACTAGTGATGAGCGGGCACTACCATGCTCGGGTGCTCAGTACTGGTAACTAGTGATGAGCGGGCACTACCATGCTCGGGTGCTCAGTACTGGTACCATGCTCGGGTGCTCAGTACTGGTAACTAGTGATGAGCGGGCACTACCATGCTCGGGTGCTCAGTACTGGTAACTAGTGATGAGCGGGCACTACCATGCTCGGGTGCTCAGTACTGGTAACTAGTGATGAGTGGGCACTACCATGCTCGGGTGCTCAGTACTGGTAACTAGTGATGAGTGGGCACTACCATGCTCGGGTGCTCAGTGCTCGTAACTAGTGATGAGCGGGCACTACCATGGTCGGGTGCTCAGTACTGGTAAATAGTGATGAGCGGGCACTACCATGCTCGGGTGCTCAGTACTGGTAACTAGTGATGAGTGGGCACTACCATGCTCAGGTGCTCAGTACTGGTAACTAGTGATGAGCGGGCACTACCATGCTCGGGTGCTCAGTACTCGTAACTAGTGATGAGCGGGCACTACCATGCTCGGGTGCTCAGTACTGGTAACTAGTGATGAGTGGGCACTACCATGCTCAGGTGCTCAGTACTGGTAACTAGTGATGAGCGGGCACTACCATGCTCGGGTGCTCAGTACTCGTAACTAGTGATGAGCGGGCACTACCATGCTCGGGTGTTTAGTGCTCGTAACTAGTGATGAGCGGGCACTACCATGCTCAGGTGCTCAGTACTGGTAACTAGTGATGAGCGGGCACTACCATACTCAGGTGCTCAGTACTGGTAACTAGTGATGAGTAGGCACTACCATGCTCGGGTGCTCAGTACTGGTAACTAGTGATGATCGGGCACTACCATGCTCTGGTGCTCAGTACTGGTAACTAGTGATGAGCGGGCACTACCATGCTCGGGTGCTCAGTACTGGTAACTAGTGATGAGCGGGCACTACCATGCTCGGGTGCTCAGTGCTGGTAACTAGTGATGAGCGGGCACTACCATGCTCGGGTGCTCAGTGCTGGTAACTAGTGATGAGCGGGCACTACCATGCTCAGGTGCTCAGTACTGGTAACTAGTGATGAGCGGGCACTACCATGCTCAGGTGCTCAGTACTGGTAACTAGTGATGAGCGGGCACTACCATGCTCTGGTGCTCAGTACTGGTAACTAGTGATGAGCGAGCACTACCATACTCAGGTGCTCAGTACTGGTAACTAGTGATGAGTGGGCACTACCATGCTCAGGTGCTCAGTACTGGTAACTAGTGATGAGCGGGCACTACCATGCTCGGGTGCTCAGTACTCATAACTAGTGATGAGCGGGCACTACCATGCTCGGGGGCTCAGTACTCATAACTAGTGATGAGCGGGCACTACCATGCTCGGGGGCTCAGTACTCATAACTAGTGATGAGCGGGCACTACCATGCTCGGGTGATTGGTACTGGTATCTAGTGATGAGCAGGCACTACCATGCTCGGGTGCTCAGTACTGGTAACTAGTGATGAGTGGGCACTACCATGCTCAGGTGCTCAGTACTGGTAACTAGTGATGAGCGGGCACTACCATGCTCGCGTGCTCAGTACTTGTAACTAGTGATGAGTGGGCACTACCATGTTCAGGTGCTCGGTACTTGTAACTAGTGATAAGCATGGTAGTGCCCGCTCATCACTAGTTACCAGTACTGAGCACCCGAGCATGGTAGTGCCCGCTCATCATTAGTTACCAGTACTGAGCACCCGAGCATGGTAGTGCCCACTCATCACTAGTTACCAGTACTGAGCACCCGAGCATGGTAGTGCCCACTCATCACTAGTTACCAGTACTGAGCACCCGAGCATGGTAGTGCCCGCTCATCATTAGTTACGAGTACTGAGCACCCGAGCATGGTAGTGCCCGCTCATCACTAGTTACCAGTACTGAGCACCCGAGCATGGTAGTGCCTGCTCATCACTAGTTACCAGTACTGAGCACCCGAGCATGGTAGTGCCCGCTCATCACTAGTTACCAGTACTGAGCACCCGAGCATGGTAGTGCCCGCTCATCACTAGTTACCAGTAATGAGCACCTGAGCATGGTAGTGCCCGCTCATCACTAGTTACCAGTACTGAGCACCCGAGCATGGTAGTGCCCGCTCATCACTAGTTACCAGTAATGAGCACCTGAGCATGGTAGTGCCCGCTCATCACTAGTTACCAGTACTGAGCACCCGAGCATGGTAGTGCCCGCTCATCACTAGTTACGAGTACTGAGCACCCGAGCATGGTAGTGCCCGCTCCTCACTAGTTACCAGTACTGAGCACCCGAGCATGGTAGTGCCCGCTCATCACTAGTTACCAGTACTGAGCACCTGAGCATGGTAGTGCCCGCTCATCACTAGTTACCAGTACTGAGCACCCGAGCGTGGTAGTGCACGCTCATCACTAGTTACCAGTACTGAGCACCCGAGCATGGTAGTGCCCGCTCATCACTAGTTACCAGTACTGAGCACCTGAGCATGGTAGTGCCCACTCATCACTAGTTACCAGTACTGAGCACCCGAGCATGGTAGTGCCCGCTCATCATTAGTTACCAGTACTGAGCACCTGAGCATGGTAGTGCCCACTCATCACTAGTTACCAGTACTGAGCACCCGAGCATGGTAGTGCCCAATCATCACTAGTTACCAGTACTGAGCACCCGAGCATGGTAGTGCCCGCTCATCACTAGTTACCAGTACTGAGCACCCGAGCATGGTAGTGCCCGCTCATCACTAGTTACCAGTACTGAGCACCCGAGCATGGTAGTGCCCGCTCATCACTAGTTACGAGTACAGAGCACCCGAGCATGGTAGTGCCCAATCATCACTAGTTACCAGTACTGAGCACCCGAGCATGGTAGTGCCCGCTCATCACCAGTTACCAGTACTGAGCACCCGAGATATATAATAAATGCATATATACAGCTCCTACAGTGGATTACCTCTTTAGAAACCTCTCACAAACGTACCCTATCTGCCACGGTCTATGCGGACCTCATGAAGGCTAGGGAGGAGCTGAGGGACCTTCTTGATCAAAGGTTCAAGAGGCAAAGAATCAAGTTAAGTCGTCATCTATCCGAGCACTCTGACAAATGTGGGAGAGCTGTGGTTTGATTCCTACATCCCAGAAATGCTACTGGTCACATTCCTAAAATCCAAAACAAAGAGGGCCTCCCTACCCAAGATCCCATTGAAATTGCAAACCTGTTCCGTTCCTTCTATGATGACCTTTACAGTCTGAAAGGGCAATTTGTAGATAGGTCGCCACAATCTTTCCAGCGTATAGTTAATGAATAAGTACATCACACTGCGCTCCCTAAGATCTCTGACGGAGACGCGGCAGCCTTGGAAGAGGACTTTTCTGAAGAAGATCCTCTCCATTTTAAAAGCCTCCCGGAATGGTAAGAGCCGGGCCCAGATGGAATTGCCTCCAAATTTTATAAAGTGCTCGGCAGTCACATCGTCCTTTTCCTCACAAAGGTCTTTGGCTTTGTCTCTGGGGACTCCCATTTGTCGCTTAGTCCCTGGAAGCGCACATTAGTGTCCTCCCAAACCAGGTAAGGACCACACGTCTGTCTCATCGGCCCATCTCCCTCATCAATGCTCACATTAACGCCCTCGCCAATAGGCTGGCCCCCTTCTTCCTGGCATTATTCATACTGACCAGGTTGGCTTTGTCACGAGTCAATGGACAATACTAACAAAACCCTTATCCTTATGGTCTAGGCCAAGGCCGGGGGGTCTCCCTACATGTCTTCTCTCCATGGATGAGAAGGCTTTTGATCTAGTGAGCTCTGACTTTAAGGTGGCCTCATTTCGTCAGGTAGAACTGGGCGACAAATTCATTGAGAAGGTTTCTTCCCTGTACAGGGGCCCCTCGGCCAGAGTCCGAATAATTGGGTTTCTCTCCTCCCCAATTGCAATACACAATGGTACACACCAGAGGTACGCCTTTCCCCTCTACTTTGTGTTCTAGTTATGGAATACCTTGCCTTGGCCATCAGAAACAATTCCAATACTCCGAGGATATCGGTGGGTGGGGGGCAAGCTAGCTCTCTACACAGGCGATCTACTGCTTTTCATCTTACAGCCTTGCATATTACTCCCCTCACTAATTCAAGAGGTTGGAAAATTCAGCCACGTAAGTTTAAGGTCAATTACTCTAAATCCGAGGCACTAAATATATCCCTCCCCGAGGCTGAGGTGGACATGATATCAACTTAACTACCTTCCCCTCCTCACGAGGGTAAGAAAGGACCTTAATTCATACAATAGTAGAAGACTATCTTGGTTCCCTTAGTTCCTTTTTCTCCAGCCTGCAGTCCGCTATCACGCATTTCGTGTGGGTGGGTAGACACTCGAGGATAGGCTTTACTACCCTGTGAAGACTGAAAAGTCAGGGAGGGGCCGGACCGCCCAACTCCAAACTCTACCATAAAGCGGCTCTATTGCAGCGATTGATAGATTGGCAGCATCATAGGGTCCCAAAGCAGTGGGTAAGCCGAGAACAGTCGGACTATAAGATCCCCCTGCGTTATCTCCCCTGGATTAGCTCGAGCTCTGGGGGCCAATCTCACTCCGAAGCTGAACTCTCAAGGGCGGCATTAAAAGTGTGGGATTCAAAAATTAAAAGGGGTCGCCTGTCCAACAGCTGTGGTCCCCTCTCGCCTATCTTCTCAAACCTGGATTTTGCCCGGCAAGTTGGGGTTGATGGTTTCCTGTGTCAGAGGAGGAGCGGAGACGCGTGCTTCTTTCACATACTTAAATCTCCGCTGACCCCATACGCCTCGCTCTTGGCTTTTGTCCTGTGAGGAGTTTTGCCCTGGTTGGAATACTTTCAGATCAGGTCCTTTCTTTCCAGACCGGGAGGAACTTTATGCTGCCTCCCCCTCCTTCGAGAAGCTCTTTCTTTTGGAGGAGGCCCCAGGTCATGCCCTGCCCCTTATCTACAACCTATTAATTCAAAGGTGGGTGCGGACGAACTCAAATTTTTGGAGAGGTGGAGTTTAGACCTGGGTGTGGAAGACTGCTTTCCTCATCACTCATAAATGTTCGAGGGCCTGTGCGGTCCAAGAAAAAGGTTATAAAGTTCTTACTCGCTGGTGCTGTTGCCTTGATGTTCTTCATGCAATCTACCCTTCTGTGTCCGACAGGTGCTGGAGGTGTAATCGGGAGAGGGGAGACATGTTGCATATATGGTGGAGCTACGGCCTCATTATGCCATTTTGGAGTGGGATCTTCTCTGCATATAGCAGTATCAGTGGGGACGCCCTTTCTGGTTCTCCACAAATTGCTCTTTTATCTATCCAACGGGGGTCTGTCAAGTCTTAGAAAATGGATCTATTGAGGTTTTGTCTAGTGACTGCCCTAGCAGTGATCCCCAAACACTGGAGGTACCCCAAGCCCCCATCTTGGATGAGTGGCTTAGGGAGATGGCCTTCCTTTACAGAATGGAGAGCCTCACTGCGGAAATTCAGGATTCTACCAAAAAATTCCTTAAGATCTGGACTCCTTGGATCCTATTTTTGGATTTTCCAGACTTGCGGTCCCTCTTCGAGGCTAGTTGAGACTCTTCATGAACCTCCTTCACCACTTGGTCCTGAGTTGACCCTGCCCTCCCTCATGATCCACTCCCCCCCTTTTTTATTTATGTATTTCCCTCCCCCATTTCTTTTTCCTTTTCCTCTCTAGGTCACTCTGTGTCCACTGCGACGGGAGTGGTTATTCTTTGTTGCCTATGTTGCACTTTGTTAGCTTAATGTTACTTGAATATGGTCCAGGCCTAATTGGCATAATTGTGAATTTTTGGCAATGGATTGTATACGGTTATGACCATGCGGAGCCTTCAATGTGTCTTTGCACTTTCCTGATCCTGTCTTATCTTTGTAGGGTTGTCTTTGACCGGTAGCCGTGTTTAATGTAACAAACCTTTAATTTTCAGTAAAAAGAGATTAAACATATATGCATATACAGTACAGACCAAAAGTTTGGACACACCTTCTTATTCAAAGAGTTTTCTTAATTTTCATGACTCTGAAAATTGTAGATTCACATTAAAGGCATCAAAACTATGAATTAAAACATGTGGAATGAAATACTTAACAAAAAGTGTGAAACAACTGAAAATTTGTCTTATATTCTAGGTTCTTCACAGTCGCCTCCTTTTGCTTTGATTACTGCTTTGCACACTCTTGGCATTCTCTTGATGAGCTTCAGGAGGTAGTCACCGGAAATAGTCTTCCAACAGTCTTGAAGGAGTTCCCAGAGATGCTTAGCACTTGTTGGCCCTTTTGCCATCACTCTGCGGTCCAGCTCACCCCAAACCATCTCGATTGGGTTCAGGTCTGGTGACTGTGGAGGCCAGGTCATCTGGCGTAGCACCCATCACTCTCCTTCTTAGTCACATAGCCCTTACACAGTCTGGCGGTGTGTTTGGGGTCATTGTCCTATTGAAAAATAAATGATGGTCCAACTAAACACAAACCGGATGGAATAGCACGCCGCTGCAAGATGCTGTGGTAGCCATGCTAGTTCTGTATGCCTTCAATTCTGAATAAATCCCCAACAGTGTCACCAGTAAAGCCCCCTCACACCATCACACCTCCTCCTCCATGCTTCACGGTGGGAACCAGCCATGTAGAGTCCACACTTCATGTCCTCTGAATTGCCAACCCTGATCCTAGGAGACTTTAACATCCCCATTAACAGCCCCTCCTCCCCTTCTGCATCCCAGCTTCTATCTCTCACCACCTCTCTTGGCCTCTCACAACTCTCATCCTCAGAGACACATGAAGATGGTAACACCCTTGACTTGGTCTTTTTCCGCCTCTGCTCAATCTCTCACTTTGACAACTCACCTCTTCCCCTCTCTGACCACAACATCCTCTCCTTCAAGCTTACAAACCATCGTCCACTCCAGCACACTCCCACCTATCACACATTCAGAAACCTACAGGCCATTGACTCTCAAACACTTACAGACTCTCTACACTTATCACTATCCCCTATCTCCTCACTTTCATGCCCTAATCTGGCTGTAAAGCACTACAATGACACACTCAGAAGCACCCTGGACCAAGTAGCACCCCTCACCCTCAGAACCTCCAAACACCGAGTAAAACAACCTTGGCTCACATCACAAACTCGATTTCTCCAGCGATGCTCTAGGAGTGCCGAGCGCCTATGGAGGAAATCCCGCACACCAGAAAACTTCATCCACTACAAGTTCATGTTAAGGACCTACAACTCTTCCCTTCACCTCGCCAAACAGACCTACTTCACCACCCTTATCTCCTCACTAGCCAACAATCCAAAAAAGCTCTTTGACACCTTACACTCCCTCCTCAGTCCCAAAGCACAGACCCCTATCACAGACCTTCATGCTGATGACCTGGCCTCGTATTTCACAGAGAAAATAGAAAACATCCGCCAAGAGATCAGCTCCCAGTCACTAAGCGTTGTGAATCCCATCCCTCGCCACATCCCATCCAGCTCACTTTCCACATTTGACCCAGTCACAGAGGAGGAAGTCTCCAGGCTCCTCTCTTCTTCTCATCCTACCACTTGCCCTACTGATCCCTTCCCCTCACGCCTACTCCAGACACTCTCTCCGGTTGTCACCACTCACCTAACTAAAATCTTCAATCTCTCTCTCTCTTCTGGTATCTTCCCTTCCTCCCTCAAACACTCTATTATTACTCCATTATTAAAAAAACCTTCTCTCGATCCGTCCTGCACAAGCAACTACAGACCAGTCTCCAATCTCTCCTTCATCTCTAAACTCTTGGAGCGCCTGGTCTACTCTCGCCTCACCCGCTACCTCTCCTCTCACTCTCTTCTAGATCCTTTACAGTCTGGCTTCCGCCCTTTACACTCAACAGAAACTGCTCTTGTCAAAGTGACCAATGACCTATTGACAGCAAAACGTAACGGTGACCACTCGCTGCTTATTCTTCTTGACCTTTCTGCAGCCTTCGACACTGTTGACCACCATCTCCTTCTCTCTATGCTCCATTCTATTGGCCTAAAGGACACTGTGCTTTCCTGGTTTTCTTCCTATCTTTCTGGCCGCTCGTTCAGTGTATCATTTGCTGGCTCCACATCTTCTCCTCTTCCTCTCACTGTTGGGGTCCCTCAAGGTTCAGTCCTTGGCCCTCTTCTGTTCTCCCTCTACACTGCCCCAATTGGACAGACCATCAGCAGATTTGGCTTTCAGTACCATCTTTATGCTGATGACACACAGCTATACACCTCATCCCCTGAGCTCACCCCCGCTGTACTACAGAACACAAGTGACTGCCTGACTGCAGTTTGCAACATCATGTCTGCTCTCTATCTGAAACTTAACCTTTCCAAAACTGAACTTCTTCTTTTCCCTCCATCTCCCAACCTTCCTAAACCTGACATCTCCCTCTCTGTGTGTGGCACAGCGATAAGTCCTAGGCCGCAGGCCCGCTGTCTGGGGGTTATACTTGACACTGATATCTCCTTCACCTCCCACATACAATCTCTTGCCCGCACCTGCCGCTTGCACCTTAAGAACATCTCTAGAATCCGCCCCTTTCTCACAATGGAAACGACAAAAACCCTCACCGTGGCCCTGATCCACTCTCGCCTTGACTACTGTAACTCTCTATTAATTGGTCTCCCCCTAACTAGACTCTCCCCTCTACAGTCCATCCTTAATGCAGCAGGCAGGGTCACCTATCTGGCTAACCGCTACTCGGACGCCTCTGCGCTGTGCCAGTCATTGCACTGGCTGCCCATATATCACAGGATCCAATTCAAACTGCTTGTTCTCACCCACAAAGCTCTCCACAGTGCAGCACCCTCCTACATCTCCACCCTCCTCTCTGTCTATCATCCCACCCGTTCTCTACGCTCTGCAAATGACTTTCGACTAACATCCACACTAATTCGAACATCCCACTCCCGAATCCAAGACTTCTTCCGAGCTGCACCAAACCTCTGGAACGCTCTACCCCAAGAAGTTAGGACAAATCACAACTTACTCAGCTTCAGACGCTCCCTAAAAACGCATCTTTTTAGGGCGGCCTATCACACTCCCTAGCCAAACTAATTTCACATAATCCCTCTACAACTTCTCAGAACATAACCCCACGTCAAACTCCTTGGCACCCAAATGCATCTCAAGGCTCTTGCCAACTGGTCCAGGAAGCCATCATCTATCCCCCATGAGCTGGCTGGATTGTCATTTTAAATAAACACTTGTACCTTGCCCCTCCCCCCATCTCATTGTAGATTGTAAGCTCTCACGAGCAGGGTTGCCATTTTTCCTTTTAAATATTGTAGCCTCTATAATTGTTACTTGTTTGTATATGTTTATGTATATGATATGTATATGTTCCTCCTGAATTGTAAAGCGCTGCGGAATATGTTGGCGCTATAGAAATAAAGATTATTATTATTATTATTATTATTATCCATTCACCTTTTCTACAAAGACACGGTGGTTGGATCCAAAGATCTCAAATTTGGACTCATCAGACCAAAGCACAGATTTCCACTGGTCTAATGTCCATTCCTTGTGTTCTCTTCTGCTTGTTGCCTGTCCTTAGCAGTGGTTTCCTAGCAGCTATTGTACCATGAAGGCTGCTGCACAAAGTCTCCTCTTAATAGTTGCTCTAGAGATGAGGTGTGTCCAAACCTTTGGTCTGTACTGTATACAGCTCTGATAAAACTTATGAGCTCACTGCAAAATTGTCAGTTTTTCTGATTTTTCTCTTTCTATTTTTGAGTAAAATGTAAATAGTTCTTTTATTCTATAAACTACTGACGACGTCTCCGAATTTCCAAGCTATACATTTTGTATTTATTTTCTGAACATGAGAACTGCTCAAAATAACAAAAAAAATGCACAGACTGCACAATGCTTTCAGACCTGAAATAATGCAAAGAAAACAAGTTCATCATCATTTACACTCAACAATACTAATAATGCTTTACTTCAGGAAGATTCAGAAATCAATATTTTGTGGAATAACCATGATGTTTAATCCCAGCTTTCATGCGTCTTGGCCGCTTTCCACTAGTCTTTGTCACTCCTGGTGCAAAAATGTAAGAAATTCTTCTTTGTTTGATGGCTTGTGACTATCCATCTTCTTCTTGATTACATTCCAGAGGTTTTCAATGGGGTTCAGGTCTGGAGACTGGGCTGGCCATGACAGTGTTTGGATGTGGTGGTCCTTCATCACACATTGATTGACCTAGCTGTGTGGCATGACGCATTGTCCTGCTGGAAAAACCAGTCCTCAGAGTTGGGGAACATTGCCTGAGCAGAAGGAAGCAACTGTTTTTCCAGGATAACCTTGTATGCGGCTTGGTTTATACGTCCAATTCCTGCCCAATTTCTAGAGTAAGGTAATCTTCTCTGATGAGTCTACACCTGGTGGTCTAATGGTTAGATGTAGACCTGGAGAGGCGTACAAGCCACAGTGTCTTGCACCCACTGTGAAATTTGGTGGAGGGTCGGTGATGATCTGGGGAGGCTTCAGCAAGGTTGGAATTGGGCAGATTAAACTTTGTGAAGGACGTTTGAATCAAGCCGCATACAAGGT
Organism: Anomaloglossus baeobatrachus; assembly: GCF_048569485.1. Lineage (NCBI taxonomy): Eukaryota > Metazoa > Chordata > Amphibia > Anura > Aromobatidae > Anomaloglossus > Anomaloglossus baeobatrachus. The sequence goes on from NC_134359.1 coordinate 300,001,740, forward strand.
TATCCTGGAAAAACAGTTGCTTCCTTCTGCTCAGGCAAAGTTCCCTGGTATCCTGCTTGGAGCATAGATGCAGAATCTATCTAGGGTGGTCAGTGGAGCGGAAGATTTTATCAGGGGTCACTCTCTCCCCCTCCCCTAGACACAGGGTTTCCCTCTTCCCTCCCTTCTCGCTGTTCGCTCAGTATTTTCCCCATACTTAGTGTGACAAGACGATGCCCCATTGTGGTCCCAACACTGTGGACAGAAACCGTAGAGAGCTGAGGCAGGCCGCGTTTGGTTGGCAGCGGCAAATAGGTGGCGATCAGGATGGGCAGCAGATAAGATGATGTGGTCAAGTATACAAGCGGGGTCAATGTCAACTGGAACACGAACAAAAGCTTTGTTGACTCCAGGAAACAATAGGGACTTATTACTGGGTCCGAGACAGCAGTGGCGTGGAAATAAAGAGAAGGTCAGTCTTAGACAAGAAGCTGGGAACATTTTCTAAACTTTTACCATCTATTTGGTACAGAACCAAGACCGCGAGATCAGGAAAGTGATGAAGTTCATAGGGAAGGACCTACCTGAGGATGTTCTGGAGAAGATCAATCAACGCACCACCTTCAAGACCATGAAAGACAACCACATGACCAACTACCGCTCCATCCCTTCCACCGTCATGGACCACAACATCTCGCCATTCATGAGGAAAGGTATGAGGTGCTTGTGGGGAGCATCAATACTGATGCTATGTTGTGTCTATGGTCATCCAATCCTGTATTTCTGCCTTTCTAGGGATTTGCGGAGACTGGAAGAACCATCTCACGGTGGCTCAAAATGAATTATTTGATGAGTATTATAAGCGGGAGATGGCCGACACCGACCTGAGCTTCCACTTCGAGGACTGAGGCCGTGGCGTGCAAAGCCCTTCTCCGTATCTTAACCTTCATCATGGCACATAAAGATATTTTATAGAATATAGTCACTAAAAGCAATATCGGCGCTGCCTTTTTACTTGGCAATTCTTTTTTTATTGGACACTTGTTTTGTATTTTACATCCTACGAAAATAAAGGACCTCGCCCCTTCTGTTACTGGCAGGTTTACATGAGGTTACATGATTCATAGCCATAAGGTGAAACTAGAAAACTGCAATATGTATTCTCCGAGAGACTAACACCATCCGACATTGGACGTTCCGGGGTCCCGGTGCATGATGTGAGTTCTGGAGCTGCTGGTAGAGATGAAAGAACCTGATGTTCGGTTTTTGGGCCAAACACCGACTTTAAACAAAAAAAGTTCTAGTTCGGAGGCATTACGTGTGCTGACCACGGGCGCGAGCATTGCTATGCTCGGGTACGCTCGGTGCTCAGCACGGTGCGAGCCGCTTGCAGTGTTTGAACGGCTCACACTAGGGGTAACAACAGCGTGATCGGATGTAGTGTGCACCACAAAACTGGCCCCGGTGACCACAAATATGCAGCATATTAATTCTTTTTGCGTTTTGTCCCTGCGTTTCAGAGGACTGGCAGATCAAACTCCCACTGACTTTGGGTCTACGGGGGATTGAATCCTGGTATCTGGCCAGGGGGGTAGGAGCAAGCGCGTCATACTCACCGACGATCACTGGTGCGGCTGTCGCACTGCTCCCACGGCCTCTCATTCTTCTTCCCGGGCTGCTCATACATATTCACTGCTTACCTCAGCCACCAGCGCCTGTGATTGGTTGCAGTAATCTGAGCCCCCACGCTGACTGCCAGCGGGTCTGACTGCAACCAATCACAGATGCCGGTGGGCGGGTCTATATTGTACAGGAAAATAAATACATAAATAAATTGGAGTAGTATCCCCCCATATTATGATACAAGCACAGATAAAGCCCGATAGCTGGGTGCTGGTATTCTCAGGCTGGGGAAACCCGCTGTTATTCAGCGCCCCCCAGCCTAAAAATATCAGCTCTTCCCGATTGCCCTGGTGCGGTGACAATCAGGGTAATGAGAGCGTTAATAGCAGCCCACGGCAGCCACAAAGTCCTAGATTAATGATGGCAAGCGTCTATAAGACACCCCCCATCATTAATCTGTAAGTGAATGTAAGTAAACATAAACACCGAAAAAATCCTTTATTTGAAATAAAAAGACAAAAAAGCCCCCTCTTTCACCACTTTATTAACTACATAAACACCCAGGTCCGATGTAATTTACATAAGTCCTCCACTTGTGACAGCAAGTGAGTGACTGAAGTGAGCTGCGCGGTCAGCGGGGACGTCACTCAGATTACCCGCGGACACAGCTGGAGTCCTCCACTTGTGACAGCAAGTGAGTGACTGAAGTGAGCTGCGCGGTCAGCGGGGACGTCACTCAGATTACCCGCGGACACAGCTGGAGTCCTCCACTTGTGACAGCAAGTGAGTGACTGAAGTGAGCTGCACGGTCAGTGGGAACATCACTCAGGTGATTTTCTGGTCACAGCTGGAGTCCTCCTCTTGTGACTGCAAATTAGGCCTCGACTGAAGTGAGCCGCACAATCAGCGGGCACGTCACTTAGGTTAGCCGCGGCCACAGCTGAAGTCCTCCTTCTGTGATCGGAAATCACTTAAGTGACGTCACCGCTGATGGCGCGGCTCACCACAAAGGTGCGCACATAACCTAAGAGACATAAAAATGAAAATCTTACAGAGCTCAGAAAATTGCAACACAAACCAATTTTTAAAAATATTCTCATTTTTTTCCCCACTACTTAAATAAATCATAAACGATACAACTTTGGTATTACCATAATCATACTGACTTGTGGAAGAATACTGCCAGGTCATACCACAGAATGAAAACCAAAGCCCAAAAAAAACAATAGTGGTGATACATTTTTTAATTTTTTGGAATTTTACTAACTTGTTTCCTATTTTTCATAATTTAATTTGCCCCATTTTTAAGTTAAAAAGAGTTCTTCAGTAATATAATGAAATGTCTCCCATCACATAATTCAATCAGCAGCCTGTCCTAGTGATGTGTAAGGACGTACTTCTGTCTGAAGAAACACAACTCCGAAGACCTGAGTCTCAACTGACAGAGGAGCTGTATCATCAGCACACATGAATGAGACAGAAGAAAAGGAAATAAATCTTGGCTGAGCACAAAAGATTGTTTTCTCCACCCTCAGTCCTTTATTTGCAGTCAGCTGCTGAATAGATTGATTTTTTTTCTCCGGTATCTCACCAGTCAGTGTGCGCTTGTGATTCAGTTCCTCTGTCACTTGATCCACAGATCTTGGAAGGTTCTTCAGATTGCAGTTCTTTCTGTCATGTGACTAGGATGGGTTGCTGTTTGAATTACGTGACGGGGGAAAATTTTATTACATTCTTGGAGAACCCGTTAAACTTTACTTGCTTTGTCTTTATTCAACAACTAGCTGTACTTCCCGGCTTCGCCCGGGTTAATAACTGCTGTTAACAAAATAGGATGTTTTAACAAAAATGTATTCTGCACACAAAAAATATAGATATAAATGCAATTATAATGTCTGTCTCCCCCTCTGTATATACAGTTAGGTCCAGAAATCTTTGGCCAGTGACACAATTTTGGCGAGTTGGGCTCTGCATGCCACCACATTGGATTTGAAATGAAACCTCTACAACAGAATTCAAGTGCAGATTGTAACGTTTAATTTGAAGGTTTGAACAAAAATATCTGATAGAAATTGTAGGAATTGTCACATTTCTTTACAAACACTCCATATTTTAGGAGGTCAAAAGTAATTGGACAAATAAACCAAACCCAAAAAAAATTTTTTATTTTCAATATTTTGTTGCGAATCCTTTGAAGGCAATCACTGCCTTAAGTCTGGAACCCATGGACATCACCAAACGCTGGGTTTCCTCCTTCTTAATGCTTTGCCAGGCCTTTACAGCCGCAGCCTTCAGGTCTTGCTTGTTTGTGGGTCTTTCCGTCTTAAGTCTGGATTTGAGCAAGTGAAATGCATGCTCAATTGGGTTAAGATCTGGGGATTGACTTGGCCATTGCAGAAGGTTCCACTTTTTTGCACTCATGAACTCCTGGGTAGCTTTGGCTGTATGCTTGGGGTCATTGTCCATCTGTACTATGAAGCGCCGTCCGATCAACTTTGCGGCATTTGGCTGAATCTGGGCTGAAAGTATATCCCGGTACACTTCAGAATTCATCCGGCTACTCTTGTCTGCTGTTATGTCATCAATAAACACAAGTGACCCAGTGCCATTGAAAGCCATGCATGCCCATGCCATCACGTTGCCTCCACCATGTTTTACAGAGGATGTGGTGTGCCTTGGATCATGTGCCGTTCCCTTTCTTCTCCAAACTGTTTTCTTCCCATCATTCTGGTACAGGTTGATCTTGGTCTCATCTGTCCATAGAATACTTTTCCAGAACTGAGCTGGCTTCATGAGGTGTTTTTCAGCAAATTTAACTCTGGCCTGTCTATTTTTGGAATTGATGAATGGTTTGCATCTAGATGTGAACCCTTTGTATTTACTTTCATGGAGTCTTCTCTTTACTGGTGACTTAGAGACAGATACACCTACTTCACTGAGAGTGTTCTGGACTTCAGTTGATGTTGTGAACGGGTTCTTCTTCACCAAAGAAAGTATGCGGCGATCATCCACCACTGTTGTCATCCGTGGACGCCCAGGTCTTTTTGAGTTCCCAAGCTCACCAGTCAATTCCTTTTTTCTCAGAATGTACCCGACTGTTGATTTTGCTACTCCAAGCATGTCTGCTATCTCTCTGATGGGTTTTTTCTTTTTTTTCAGCCTCAGGATGTTCTGCTTCACCTCAATTGAGAGTTCCTTAGACCGCATGTTGTCTGGTCACAGCAACAGCTTCCAAATGCAAAACCACACACCTGTAATCAACCCCAGACCTTTTAACTACTTCATTGATTACAGGTTAACGAGGGAGACGCCTTCAGAGTTAATTGCAGCCCTTAGAGTCCCTTGTCCAATTACTTTTGGTCCTTTGAAAAAGAGGAGGCTATGCATTACAGAGCTATGATTCCTAAACCCTTTCTCCGATTTGGATGTGAAAACTCTCATATTGCAGCTGGGAGTGTGCACTTTCAGCCCATATTATATATAGAATTGTATTTCTGAACATGTTTTTGTAAACAGCTAAAATAACAAAACTTGTGTCACTGTCCAAATATTTATGGACCTAACTGTATCTCTCTGTCTCTCTCTCTATCTCTTTGTCTGTCTGTCTCTTTCCTTGTCTGTCTCTGACTGTCTGTCTCTTTCTCCGTCTGTCTCAAGCTCTTTCCCTGTCTGTCTATCTATCTCTGTCACTTTCCCTGTCTGTCTTTCCCTCTCTTTCCCTGACTGTCTCTTTCCCTCTTTCTCTTTCCCTGTATCTGTCTCTTTGTCTGTCTCTTTACCTGTCTTTGACTGTCTCTTACCCGGTCTGTCTCTTTCCTTTTCTTTCCCTGTCTGTCTGTTTCCCTGTGTCTGTCTCTTTGTCTGTGTCTGTCGCTTTTCCTGTCTGTCTCTTTCCCTGTCTGTCTCTTTTCCTGTCAGTCTGTCTCTTTCCCTGTCGGTCTGTCTCATTGTCTGTCAATAACGAATAACGTTTGGAACACCATTCTAAGTCTGAACTGGGTGCAAAAAACCTAAAAAAACATCACTATGGGGAGATAAGGTATGCACACCAGTGACTATGTAAGGGGAATACATGGAATAGCAGAAACTGCTGTGTGAATACTGACTTGAAAAATCCAATAGCTATGTGTAAGAGTGAAAATGTGAAAAATGGAATCTGCATTACTGCCATGAACATATGAATCAAGAGAAATTTAGCTACTGAATTGATCAATGCAATAGAGCCCCAACATGTTGTGCTTCACCTCAATTGAGAGTTCCTTAGACCGCATGTTGTCTGGTCACAGCAACAGCTTCCAAATGCAAAACCACACACCTGTAATAAACCCCAGACCTTTTAACTACTTCATTGATTACAGGTTAACGAGGGAGACGCCTTCAGAGTTAATTGCAGCCCTTAGAGTCCCTTGTCCAATTACTTTTGGTCCTTTGAAAAAGAGGAGTCTATGCATTACAGAGCTATGATTCCTAAACCCTTTCTCCGATTTGGATGTGAAAACTCTCATATTGCAGCTGGGAGTGTGCACTTTCAGCCCATATTATATATAGAATTGTATTTCTGAACATGTTTTTGTAAACAGCTAAAATAACAAAACTTGTGTCACTGTCCAAATATTTATGGACCTAACTGTATCTCTCTGTCTCTCTCTCTATCTCTTTGTCTGTCTGTCTCTTTCCTTGTCTGTCTCTGACTGTCTGTCTCTTTCTCCGTCTGTCTCAATCTCTTTCCCTGTCTGTCTATCTATCTCTGTCACTTTCCCTGTCTGTCTTTCCCTCTCTTTCCCTGACTGCCTCTTTCCCTCTTTCTCTTTCCCTGTATCTGTCTCTTTGTCTGTCTCTTTACCTGTCTTTGACTGTCTCTTACCCGGTCTGTCTCTTTCCTTTTCTTTCCCTGTCTGTCTGTTTCCCTGTGTCTGTCTCTTTGTCTGTGTCTGTCGCTTTTCCTGTCTGTCTCTTTCCCTGTATGTCTCTTTTCCTGTCAGTCTGTCTCTTTCCCTGTCGGTCTGTCTCATTGTCTGTGTCTGTCTCTTATCCTGTCTATGTCTGTTTCTTACCCTGTCTATGTCTGCCTTTTTCCCTGTCTGTGTCTGTCTCTTTCCCTGGCTGCATTGTGACACGCCAACATTCCATATAAGGGCATGGCTGCGCATTCTTCTGAAGTTCTGGCTGCACTGTGGCTCCCAGCTCCATTCGCTTTAATGGAGGCAGGTTTTTTGGCGAATAACTGTAAAGTGCGGGGTTAAAATTTCCCCTCGAAACATAGCCTATGATACTCGGGTTCCAGACGTGTGAGTGTACAAAATTTTGTGGCTGTAGCTGCGACTGTGCAGATGCCAATCCCGGACATATACACACACACACACACACACACACATTCAGCCTTATATATTAGATATGGACAAGGTGTTCCTCATCCAGATATTTTAGCCTAATTCATCTGTTGTGACTATTTGAAATGTCACAATATGCTTTGTACAGTTGTACACAAGTACCGCATTGGAGTACAAAGTCTGTCAAACTTTATTTTTGTGCAGTTAAAGATTAACTCGTGATAATTAGTGAAGAGCGAAGTGTTCGGTGCTCGGTAAGTGTAACCAGCATCTTGATCTTCTCGGTACTCGTTTACTGAGTATAATGGAAGTCAATGGGGAACTGGAGCATTTTTTGGGAAGGTTTTCTGTAAAAATGCTTGAGTAGCCCATTCACTTCCATTATACTCAGTAAACGAGTACCGAGCAGATCAAGATGCTCATTACACTTACCGGGCACCGAGCAGATCTCTCCTCACTAGTGATAATGTGAAGGATGTGAATATTTGCTCTAAAAGGGCCCAAAAAAGGGTAAAAGATAAGAAAAGCAGCATCTATGATTGGGTGTAACATTCGTCAATAATCATAAGCCATTTTGAAAACTTTGGTGCTAAAACAGCAACGAATACAACAAGACAGAAATGGAAGGTCACATAAAAGAAACGGAAGCGATGTATGGGGCCAAAGTGATAAGATTGTCACCAGCAGCGTGTGAGTAACACTGGACTGTGTGCGGTTAGTTATTCCCATGGATAGCACTGGGACCAAAAATATTCATGTGAACGAGGTCTATATGTGTGATACTGTCTGTCTGTGTATCTAATCCTCTCCTGTGTGATACTGTCTGTCTGTGTATCTAATCCTATCCTGTGTGATATTGTTTGCTGAGCTGTGTATCTAATCCTATCCTGTGTGATACTGTCTGCTGAGCTGTGTATCTAATCCTCTCCTGTGTGATACTGTCTGCTGAGCTGTGTATCTAATCCTCTCCTGTGTGATACTGTCTGCTGAGCTGTGTATCTAATCCTCTCCTGTGTGATACTGTCTGCTGAGCCGTGTATCTAATCCTCTCCTGTGTGATACTGTCTTCTGAGCCGTGTATCTAATCCTCTCCTGTGTGATACTGTCTGCTGAGCCATGTATCTAATCCTCTCCTGTGTGATACTGTCTACTGAGCCGTGTATCTAATCCTCTCCTGTGTGATACTGTCTGCTGAGCTGTGTATCTAATCCTCTCCTGTGTGATACTGTCTGCTGAGCTGTGTATCTAATCCTCTCCTGTGTGATACTGTCTGCTGAGCTGTGTATCTAATCCTCTCCTGTGTGATACTGTCTGCTGAGCTGTGTATCTAATCCTCTACTGTGTGATACTGTCTGCTGAGCCATGTATCTAATCCTCTCCTGTGTGATACTGTCTGCTGAGCCGTGTATCTAATCCTATCCTGTGTGATACTGTCTGCTGAGCTGTGTATCTAATCCTCTCCTGTGTGATACTATCTGCTGAGCTGTGTATCTAGTCCTCTCCTGTGTGATACTGTCTGCTGAGCTGTGTATCTAATCCTCTCCTGTGTGATACTGTCTGCTGAGCTGTGTATCTAATCTTCTCCTGTGTGATACTGTCTGCTGAGCTGTGTATCTAATCCTCTCCTGTGTGACACTGTCTGCTGAGCTGTGTATCTAATCCTTTCCTGTGTGATACTGCCTGCTGAGCCGTGTATCTAATCCTATCCTGTGTGCTACTGTCTGCTGGGCTGTGTATCTAATCCTCTCCTGTGTGATACTGTCTGCTGAGCCGTGTATCTAATCCTCTCCTGTGTGATACTGTCTGCTGAGCCGTGTATCTAATCCTCTCCTGTGTGATACTGTCTGCTGAGCCGTGTATCTAATCCTATCCTGTGTGCTACTGTTTGCTGGGCTGTGTATCTAATTCTCTCCTGTGTGATACTGTCTGCTGAGCCATGTATCTAATCCTCTCCTGTGTGATACTGTCTTCTGAGTCGTGTATCTAATCCTCTCCTGTGTGATACTGTCTGCTGAGCCGTGTATCTAATCCTCTCCTGTGTGATACTGTCTGCTGAGCTGTGTATCTAATCCTCTCCTGTGTGATACTGTCTGCTGAGCTGTGTATCTAATCCTCTCCTGTGTGATACTGTCTGCTGAGCTGTGTATCTAATCCTCTCCTGTGTGATACTGTCTGCTGAGCTGTGTATCTAATCCTCTCCTGTGTGATACTGACTGCTGAGCTGTGTATCTAATCCTCTCCTGTGTGATACTGACTGCTGAGCTGTGTATCTAATCCTCTCCTGTGTGATACTGTCTGCTGAGCTGTGTATCTAATCCTCTCCTGTGTGATACTGACTGCTGAGCTGTGTATCTAATCCTATCCTGTGTGATACTGTCTGCTGAGCCGTGTATCTAATCCTATCCTGTGTGATACTGACTGCTGAGCTGTGTATCTAATCCTATCCTGTGTGATATTGACTGCTGAGCTGTGTATCTAATCCTATCCTGTGTGATACTGTCTGCTGAGCCGTGTATCTAATCCTCTCCTGTGTGATACTGTCTGCTGAGCCGTGTATCTCATCCTCTCCTGTGTGATACTGTCTGCTGAGCCGTGTATCTAATCCTCCCCTGTGTGATACTGTCTGCTGAGCCGTGAATCTAATCCTCTCCTGTGTGATACTGTCTGCTGAGCTGTGTATCTAATCCTCTCCTGTGTGATACTGTCTGCTGAGCTGTGTATCTAATCCTCTCCTGTGTGATACTGTCTGCTGAGCTGTGTCTCTAATCCTCTCCTGTGTGATACTGTCTGCTGAGCTGTGTCTCTAATCCTATCCTGTGTGATACTGACTGCTGAGCTGTGTATCTAATCCTCTCCTGTGTGATACTGTCTGCTGAGCTGTGTATCTAATCCTATCCTGTGTGATACTGTCTGCTGAGCTGTGTATCTAATCCTCTCCTGTGTGATACTGACTGCTCAGCCTTGTATCTAATCCTCTCCTGTGTGATACTGTCTGCTGAGCCGTGTATCTAATCCTCTCCTGTGTGATACTGTCTGCTGAGCTGTGTATCTAATCCTCTCCTGTGTGATACTGACTGCTGAGCCGTGTATCTAATCCTCTCCTGTGTGATACTGTCTGCTGAGCTGTGTATCTAATCCTCTCCTGTGTGATACTGTCTGCTGAGCTGTGTCTCTAATCCTCTCCTGTGTGATACTGTCTGCTGAGCTGTGTATCTAATCCTATCCTGTGTGATACTGACTGCTGAGCTGTGTATCTAATCCTCTCCTGTGTGATACTGACTGCTGAGCCGTGTATCTAATCCTCTCCTGTGTGATACTGTCTGCTGAGCCGTGTATCTAATCCTCTCCTGTGTGATACTGACTGCTGAGCCGTGTATCTAATCCTCTCCTGTGTGATACTGTCTGCTGAGATGTGTATCTAATCCTCTCCTGTGTGATACTGTCTGCTGAGCCGTGTATCTAATCCTCTCCTGTGTGATACTGTCTGCTGAGCCGTGTATCTAATCCTCTCCTGTGTGATACTGTCTGCTGAGCGGTGTATCTAATCCTCTCCTGTGTGATACTGACTGCTGAGCCGTGTATCTAATCCTCTCCTGTGTGATACTGTCTGCTGAGCTGTGTATCTAATCCTCTCCTGTGCGATACTGACTGCTGAGCCGTGTATCTAATCCTCTCCTGTGTGATACTGACTGCTGAGCTGTGTATCTAATCCTCTCCTGTGTGATACTGACTGCTGAGCGGTGTATCTAATCCTCTCCTGTGTGATACTGACTGCTGAGCTGTGTATCTAATCCTCTCCTGTGTGATACTGACTGCTGAGCGGTGTATCTAATCCTCTCCTGTGTGATACTGTCTGCTGAGCTGTGTATCTAATCCTCTCCTGTGTGATACTGTCTGCTGAGCTGTGTATCTAATCCTCTCCTGTGTGATACTGTCTGCTGAGCTGTGTATCTAATCCTCTCCTGTGTGATACTGTCTGCTGAGCGGTGTATCTAATCCTCTCCTGTGTGATACTGACTGCTGAGCGGTGTATCTAATCCTCTCCTGTGTGATACTGTCTGCTGAGCGGTGTATCTAATCCTCTCCTGTGATACTGACTGCTGAGCGGTGTATCTAATCCTCTCCTGTGTGATACTGACTGCTGAGCTGTGTATCTAATCCTATCCTGTGTGATACTGTCTGCTGAGCCGTGTATCTAATCCTATCCTGTGTGATACTGACTGCTGAGCTGTGTATCTAATCCTATCCTGTGTGATACTGACTGCTGAGCTGTGTATCTAATCCTATCCTGTGTGATACTGTCTGCTGAGCCTTGTATCTAATCCTCTCCTGTGTGATACTGTCTGCTGAGCCGTGTATCTCATCCTCTCCTGTGTGATACTGTCTGCTGAGCCGTGTATCTAATCCTCCCCTGTGTGATACTGTCTGCTGAGCCGTGAATCTAATCCTCTCCTGTGTGATACTGTCTGCTGAGCTGTGTATCTAATCCTCTCCTGTGTGATACTGTCTGCTGAGCTGTGTATCTAATCCTCTCCTGTGTGATACTGTCTGCTGAGCTGTGTCTCTAATCCTCTCCTGTGTGATACTGTCTGCTGAGCTGTGTATCTAATCCTATCCTGTGTGATACTGACTGCTGAGCTGTGTATCTAATCCTCTCCTGTGTGATACTGTCTGCTGAGCTGTGTATCTAATCCTATCCTGTGTGATACTGTCTGCTGAGCTGTGTATCTAATCCTCTCCTGTGTGATACTGACTGCTGAGCCGTGTATCTAATCCTCTCCTGTGTGATACTGTCTGCTGAGCCGTGTATCTAATCCTCTCCTGTGTGATACTGTCTGCTGAGCTGTGTATCTAATCCTCTCCTGTGTGATACTGACTGCTGAGCCGTGTATCTAATCCTCTGCTGTGTGATACTGTCTGCTGGGCTGTGTATCTAATCCTCTCCTGTGTGATACTGTCTGCTGAGCTGTGTCTCTAATCCTCTCCTGTGTGATACTGTCTGCTGAGCTGTGTATCTAATCCTATCCTGTGTGATACTGACTGCTGAGCTGTGTATCTAATCCTCTCCTGTGTGATACTGACTGCTGAGCCGTGTATCTAATCCTCTCCTGTGTGATACTGTCTGCTGAGCCGTGTATCTAATCCTCTCCTGTGTGATACTGACTGCTGAGCCGTGTATCTAATCCTCTCCTGTGTGATACTGTCTGCTGAGATGTGTATCTAATCCTCTCCTGTGTGATACTGTCTGCTGAGCCGTGTATCTAATCCTCTCCTGTGTGATACTGTCTGCTGAGCCGTGTATCTAACCCTCTCCTGTGTGATACTGTCTGCTGAGCGGTGTATCTAATCCTCTCCTGTGTGATACTGACTGCTGAGCCGTGTATCTAATCCTCTCCTGTGTGATACTGACTGCTGAGCTGTGTATCTAATCCTCTCCTGTGTGATACTGACTGCTGAGCTGTGTATCTAATCCTCTCCTGTGTGATACTGACTGCTGAGCTGTGTATCTAATCCTCTCCTGTGTGATACTGACTGCTGAGCTGTGTATCTAATCCTCTCCTGTGTGATACTGTCTGCTGAGCGGTGCATCTAATCCTCTCCTGTGTGATACTGTCTGCTGAGCTGTGTATGTAATCCTCTCCTGTGTGATACTGTCTGCTGAGCTGTGTATCTAATCCTCTCCTGTGTGATACTGTCTGCTGAGCTGTGTATCTAATCCTCTCCTGTGTGATACTGACTGCTGAGCTATCTCGCACTGGTGGTATCTGAGGATAACGCATATGTCCTCACTTTTCCCTCCACATTGCACACAGTGATGAGGCTTGTATATTGGAGCAGGTGTCATGCTCCTGTCGTTGGCATTGGACCAGCGCCCGCCCCTGGCGGTTCTGTTGGTGCCAGCGTCTGTCTATTTCAGCACTATTGTGACTGCTCGCTGTCCCAGGCTGTGTCTGTCTTCGGCCATCTCTCAGGTAGGCACCGAATGCTCTGAATCATGCGGCTATTCTTTTGGCTGTTTTTGATCCTCTATATTTTGGGCACTGACAAATTTGCAAAAGCAAATCTGTAAATCATTTATCAGAGTGCAACCAAGAAGCAGCGGGCATCACTTTACTAGTGTGAAATCGCAGCCCTGCTCATCCAGAGCCTGCTGGTGTATGAAGAGAATGACACACCACACCACTTAGAGGGGTAACTCCCATCTTCAACAATGGGCATTGTAGGATAGTGCGGGGGAATACAAACAACTTTGCAATTTATGCCTTTCAAAACTTTGTAGCCATTCTTTAGTTATTAACACTTTTGTTTACAGCTTGTTGCCTTGGAGACCGACCACTGCTGCAAGACATCACAGCATGAGCAGTGCTTGGAAGCTGTTTTCTATGGAGCTTGTAAGCTCTGCTTTGAAGCTAGCGGGACTGTTGCAGTGCAGTTACCTCCTAACCTTGATCAGCACAGACATAGCTGGGGGCACAAACATTATTTGCTGGGGGTATATGCAAAGCTGGGGGTACAGAGCGATGGGAGAGGCTGGGGACACAGAGAGCAATGGGGAGGCTGGGGGCACAGAAAGCGATGGAAGAGGCTGGGGACACAGAGAACAATGGGGGAGGCTGGGGGCATAGAGAGCAATGGGGAGGCTGGGGGCACAGAAAGCGATGGAAGAGGCTGGGGACACAGAGAACAATGGGGGAGGCTGGGGGCATAGAGAGCAATAGGAGAGGCTGGGGGCTTAGAAAGCGATGGGAGAGGCTGGGGGCACAGAGAGCAATAGAAGAGGCTGGGGACACAGACAGACCAATGAGGGTGGCTGGGGGCACAGAGAGCGATGGGAGAGGCTGGGAGCACAGAGAGCAATGGGAGAGGCTGGGGGCACAGAGAGCAATGGTAGAGGCTGGGGACACAGAGAGCAATGGGAGAGGCTGGGGACACAGAGAGCAATGGGGGAGGCTGGGGGCACAGAGAGCGATAGGAGAGGCTGGGGGCATAGAACGATGGGAGAGGCTGGAGGCACAGAGAGAAATAGGGGAGGCTGGGAGCACAGAGCAATGGGGGAGGCTGGGGGCACAGACAGACCAATGAGGGAGGCTGGGGGCACAGAGAGAAATAGGGGAGGCTGGGAGCACAGAGCAATGGGGGAGGCTGGGGGCACAGACAGACCAATGAGGGAGGCTGGGGGCACAGAGAGCGATGGGAGAGGCTGGGGGCACAGAGAGCAATGGGAGAGGCTGGGGGCACAGAGAGCGATGGGAGAGGCTGGGGGCACAGAGAGAAATGGGAGAGGCTGGGAGCACAGAGAGCGATGGGGGAGGCTGGGGGCACAGAGAGCGATGGGGGAGGCTGGGGGCACAGACAGACCGGGGGGAAAGCTGAGGGCAGTTAAAATACTGGGGGAGACTGGGGGTACAGACAGACCTGGGGGAGGCTGGGGGCACAGAGAGCACTGAAAGAGTCTGCTGGGGACAGAGAGCGCTGCTTGGGACAGAGAGGGCTTCAGGGACAGAGTACCCGTCTGGGGTGTTAAGCAGACAGCAAGATGCGGCTGCCTCCCCAGTACTGCGCTACCTGCTTTATCCCATTGCTTACAGGCTAGGCAGCAGCAGTGGTCGGTCTCCAAGGCAACAAACTGTAAACAAAAGTGTTAACATCTCAGGAACAGTTGTAAATTTTAACAACAGTAAGTTGTAAAAGTGTTTGTTTTTATAAGCTCTGTACGATAATATCATCTATAAAGATGAAAATAACCCTTTAAATAATTTAATGGGCTGGGAATACCTGATCAGCAAAAATGTAGATATCTGCTTAAGAGGTTATAGGTGTGCAAAAAGTATATTCCCTCTCACATTAAGAGCCACAAGCTAGCAGAATTGTGAATACAGCTCTGGGTGACAATGAGGCAATATAGATGTACTCGGCTTCATGGGGACAAACAATCTTGTAAATTCAGATCGGAATGAGATAAGGAAGGTTCGGTGACCCAACATCATACACGGCTTACCCAATAAAGTTTGGAGCCACGTCCTAGTTTTCGCTCTCTCCACCCCTCTATAATAATGCTATCTGTCTGTATGCTATCACAGCTGAATAGTGCACCCCGTCCTCCTGGGCTAACAGACCTCCAGATATGGCTAATCGCACACCGCTAAGAATGGTGGGTGGGATTCCCATCGTGGGATATTTTGCAGATAATTGGGAAAACGTGCAACAATTCCGGGCAGAAGAAGGAGACCTGCTGATAGACACCTACCCGAAATCTGGTGAGACCATTGACATTTCTGGGTATAATAATGGAGCCTGGGGAGGCGTAGAAGATCCCTCTCCCCTCTGAGCTGTGTTGCTGCTTCCTAGGTACCACCTGGATCAGCGAAATTGTAGACTTAATTCTACATAATGGAGACACGAAGAAAACCCAACGTGGAGCCATATATGAGCGGGTGCCCTTCCTGGAGTTTGCCGTGCCCGGCCTGCCCACAGGTGAGTGGTGTCGGCACGACGTTTCTTGTGCTGTTCCTGCCTCGCTTGATATTCCAACATGATGCCTCTTTCTCAGGTACAGAGACACTAATTACGAGTGAACCTCCGCGCCTAATCAAGTCTCATTTACCCGTGCAACTCCTGTCAGACAGCTTCTGGGAAAAGAACTGCAAGGTACGGGACCTATGACATGGACCGTGGCAGATGATGACTGCGTATCGCTCTTATCTGTCCGCTCTTGCATTTCAGGAGCTCTGTGTAACTGTGTTCCATAAGGCTATGTCTGTAGACTTCACTTTCGGTAGGGTTTGGTCCAGGTCCATCTCTTGTTATAGTTAGGTCCCTCTCTTCTGTTCTTTATCCCAGTCCGTCTTCAGTATAGCTTTGTTGTGTTTGTTCCATCTATTTTATACACTGGGTTCTTGCTATATGACTAGATTCATCTTTTGTTCCATTTTCAGGTCTCTCTATATATGTCTAGGTCTAGTTTTCCCTCCGTAGTCATTTCCTCTTTATATAAGCCCTCCATCCAGGTCCATCCAGGTCCATCCAGGTCCTCCTTGTGTGGACCATCTACTTTGTCTCTTGCTAACCAGCTAAGTCCATCTTTTGCTCCTTTATCTTGTCTATATGTGTAGGTCTAGTTTTCCCCTCCATAGTCTTTTCCTCTCTATATAAGCCCTCCATCCAGGTCCATCCAGGTCCTCCTTGTGTGGACCATCTACTTTGTCTCTTGCTAAACAGCTAAGTCCATCTTTTGCTCCTTTATCTTGTCTATATGTCTAGGTCTAGTTTTCCCTACATAGTCTTTTCCTCTCTATATAAGCCCTCCATCTAGGTCCATCCAGGTCCTCCTTGTGTGGACCATCTACTTTGTCTCTTGCTAAACAGCCAAGTCAATCTTTTGCTCCTTTATCTTGTCTATATGTCTAGGTCTAGTTTTCCCTCCATAGTCTTTTCCTCTCTATATAAGCCCTCCATCCAGGTCCATCCAGGTCCATCCAGGTCCATCCAGGTCCTCCTTGTGTGGACCATCTACTTTGTCTCTTGCTAACCAGCTAAGTCCATCTTTTGCTCCTTTATCTTGTCTATATGTGTAGGTCTAGTTTTCCCCTCCATAGTCTTTTCCTCTCTATATAAGCCCTCCATCCAGGTCCTCCTTGTGTGGACCATCTACTTTGTCTCTTGCTAAACAGCTAAGTCCATCTTTTGCTCCTTTATCTTGTCTATATGTCTAGGTCTAGTTTTCCCTCCATAGTCTTTTCCTCTCTATATAAGCCCTCCATCTAGGTCCATCCAGGTCCTCCTTGTGTGGACCATCTACTTTGTCTCTTGCTAAACAGCCAAGTCCATCTTTTGCTCCTTTATCTTGTCTATATGTCTAGGTCTAGTTTTCCCTCCATAGTCTTTTCCTCTCTATATAAGCCCTCCATCCAGGTCCATCCAGGTCCATCCAGGTCCATCCAGGTCCTCCTTGTGTGGACCATCTACTTTGTCTCTTGCTAACCAGCTAAGTCCATCTTTTGCTCCTTTATCTTGTATATATGTCTAGGTCTAGTTTTCCCTCCGTAGTCTTTTCCTCTCTATATAAGCATTCCATCCAGGTCCATCCAGGTCCTCCTTGTGTGGACCATCTACTTTGTCTCTTGCTAAACAGCCAAGTCCATCTTTTGCTCCTTTATCTTGTCTCTTTATATGTCTAGCTTTAGTTTTCCTTCCATAGAGCCTGGTTCCTCATATACGTCTTCCATCCTTCTTTTAAGGTCCATCTACTTTATATTTACAGTGAAGGAAATAAAAAGGATAAAGTGGTGAATCCCATAATTAAAATCTTCATCTTTATTCAGCAATTTTCTTTTTAAAACGTCATGATGGTTCCAGGAAAGCGTGCCCTTAGTCACTGAGATACAAAACCACTACGACCCAAGGTTTAACACTAGAAGTCCCAGATATTTCGAGCTCCATGGGGTTCCAATGGTAGAAATGTTAAATGACCCCTCTCTGGGACTTCTAGTGTTAAAAATACTTATGATCATATAGATATCTGGTAGCAATTAATACACGTGAAGATCATTTACATAATCACAAGTCCCTCCACAAATTTCTCAATACAGATACAATGTATCATTCCTATAGATCATTCCATTAAGGAATTTTGTATCCAATTTTATAATCCAATATAATTCTCTCAATAAACGTTTTTTTTCGTACATCTCCTCTAACCTGAGCATCCATTTTCTCTATCCCATAACATGTAAAATGTAAAGTTATGTTTCTCCACAAAGTGTTTACATGCACCTGAATATCCGGAATTGTTATGTTTAATATTGGTAATGTGTTCCGTCCGCTATCCATTTTTTTTATTTTTTTTTATTGTACAACCAATATATTTAATTTCACATTCTTTGCAGTATATGCAATAAACCACAAAATTCGTGTTGCAATTAATACATTTTTTTTAACCTTCTTTTTATTAGTTTTTAATAACAAAAACATATAATCAATAATCATATAATACAATACATTATTATGTTAAAAACTACAAAATTACAGATAATGTATCTCCTCGAATCCCATTCCCCTCCCGACCTCCCGCCACCTCTGCGTGTCATTAATACATTTTTTATATCTGTATTCGGGTCAATTTTTGCTGTTTATAACACATATTGGCACACATTACACTTCGGGCACGAGCCTTTATAGAAGCCCTTGCAGCTTAGCCATGGATTTTTATTTTTCTGTGGCACATATAGACTCGGTGACAAAATCGCACCCAATGATTTTCCCCTTCTTGGGACATGGTAAATCCTTTACGGAGTATTTTATTCAAATGTTGGTCTTGATATAGAATTGGGATATATTTCTGTATCATTGTTTTATGTCATAAAACTGAAAACTACATTAATATTGGATTTATTATATTTTCCCGATCTCATGTTATTGTCTAATTCCAGGCTTTTTTCTCTATGATTCATAGTATATTTTTCAATCACTTTTTTATGGCCACATCCACCTGTTTTTTCTTATATCCCCTTTCAAAAAGTCTCCTTTTTGCTATCCCACTTTTTAAACCAAATTTTGTTCGACCAATTTCTATAGATTGTATTCATCTCTCCATATGCTATGGAATGAACGGCATGTCCTGGATGGCAGCTATCTGCTCTTAGGCTATGTGCGCACGTTCCGTTTTCACCTGCGTTTCAGGTGCGTTTAGGGTCCGTTTTGAACTGCAGCGTTTTTGTGCCCAAATGCATGCGTTTTGGTTTTCCATTAAAGACAATGAGAATTCATGATTTCTTGTCCGCACGTTGCGTTTCAAAACGCATCTCAAAATTTGCATAAGTTTGGTCAAAAACCATTCGTTCAGAAAAGGACCCTGTCAATTGTTTTTGCCATTTGTGGTGCGTTTTGTTAACATTGAAGTCAATGAGAAATTGCAAAACGCAAGCTAAATCAAAATTCTACCGTTTTACCTGCTTTTTTAGTGCAGAAAACATGCGTTTTGGACATCAAAATATGTCCGACAATTAAATTTAAGAATAAGATGCATTTATTTAAAATGTATATTACCGCTATAATTTTATTAAATATATTTTTCCATTATTTTTCTCATTAATATAGATTTGTCCCTTTTTTTCTCTTTTTTTCATTCTGTTTGACTGTTTAAACTTTATTTAGCAGTGTCTTGATGTTCAAAACGCATCTGTCAAAACGCAAGGGAAAAAGCATGTAAAAAGCGCTCAAAACGCACCTAAAACGCGGTAAATACGCATGCGTTTTCTGCGCTAAATTTCTGGAAAAGGCAACGTTGGCTAAATCAATTAAGGCTAAAACGTGCGTTTACAACTGCATGTAGGACGGCGGAAAGTGCGCACATAGCCTTAGGGTACTGTTCCCACTGATCGGTTTTCTATCGTTGCGGTAATTGATTTTATGTGTTTCCTGATGACCCATTAAGTATAGATCTAAAAAACTGACTTGGTTTTGTGGTTCAGTATATGTAAGTTTTACATTGATACCGTTCGTATTGATGTATTTGATAAATAGTGGAATTCTCCCCAGTTTTCCCACCCATATTATTAGTATGTCATCCAAATATTTAGAATATAATAATAATAATAATATTTATTAATTTATATAGCGCTATTAATTCCGCAGCGCTTTACATACACTGGCAACACTGTCCCCATTGGGGCTCACAATCTAAGTTCCCTATCAGTAAGTTTTTGGAGTATGGGAGGAAACCCACGCAAACACGGGAAGAACATACAACTCCTTGCAGATGGTGTTTATAGATCTATATCTTTTATAAAAAAAAAAAAAAAATTCAGAGAAAATCGAGTTCTCTTCCCACCAGGACATAAAAAGAATAACCAATGAAGGCGAAAAACACGAGCCCATCGGGCAGCCCTCAAGTTGCATATAATATTCCTCATTGAACATGAAGAAATTATATTTCAATAAATACTCCTTACTGCGGACAAGTATGTCCTTTGTTTCATCAGTATATCCGCTGTAAGTGATATTATACGGCCGAAACCGCTAATTCATGGGGGATAGAGGAAAACAGATTTATAACATCCCAAGATAGAAGTCTAGATTTCTCAGACCATTATAGTTTGCTTCATATAATCTATTACCGTTGAGGGGTCTTTCAAATACCCCGGGGTCCTATGGATCAGAGGCTGTAGATGAGAATCTACCCATTTACTTAGCTTTTCATGTAGTGATGAAATACTGGATATAATGGGGTGCAATGGTATAGGGAACTCAATTCTATGGGTTTTCGCGACTCCATGAAAAATTGGGGTAATGGGGTTACTTGGAATGATATCTCTCATTTTTTTTTTTAGAAAAAAAATCTGATTTTTTCCCCGTCCTCCAACAATCGATTTAGAATTCTAGTACCGGATTCTATAGGGTTTGATTGAATCTTTTTGCATGTTGTCATTATTGTCCCAAGATGTCATAAACACATTTTCATAATATGTTTTATCCATAATTACAATACATCCTGCTTTATCAGATTTTTTTGATTAATAAATCATCTCTTTTTGTAAGACGAGCAACCGCTTTTCTCTCCTCCTGGGTTATATTTTGTCGTCACCACGCCACCGGTTATCCTCACCACGCCACCGGTTATCCTCACCACGCCACCGGTTATCCTCACCACGCCACCGGTTATCCTCACCACGCCACCGGTTATCCTCGGTGTTTCTAAATAACTCCTTCAAATCCTTCTCAGCCAATGTTTGGCAGGTGGAGACACATTCAACCCTTGATTCTTTAGGACAGAAGGCAGGATTAGCAATACGGAATCCACCAGCTTTATACTTATCAAATCTACATTGTCAGAATTCCTCTCTAGTAGTGTTGAGTGGACCCGGATCGGCAAAATCCGGATCCGCGCGGTTCGAGTGGCAGATCCGTGTCCGACCTGGACGCGGGATTCCGGGTGCACGATCCGGATCCTCTCTCTCCGCTCAACTCTACTCTCTAGTTCTTCCAAATCTAACCATACACATTGCTCATCAAACAGTTGGATGCATGTGATGGAGCATTGTCCTGCATGAAAATCATGTTTTTCTTGAATGATAGCGACTTCTTCCTGTCCCACTGCTTGAAGAAGTTGTCTTCCAGAACCTGGCAGTAGGTCTGGGAGTTGAGCTTCCTCCATCCTCAACCCGAAAAGGTCCCACAAGTTGATCTTTGCTGATCCCAGCCCATACCAGTGCCCACCTCCACCTTGCTGGCGTCTGAGTGGGAGTGGAGCTCTCTGCCCTTTACTGATCCAGCCTCGGGCCCATCCATCTGCCCATCAAGAGTCACTCTCATTTCATCAGTCCATAAAACCTGTGAAGGAAGTTGCCTAATAATTGCGCACACCTTATATAGGGTGTTGATGTCATTACACCGCACCCCTCCTCATTACAGAGAGGCACAGCACCGGATTTACTTCATTGGTAGTTGGCTCTCAGCCTATACAGCTTGGAGTAGCACGACATGTATAACAAGTATCATGGGATCAAAATTCTCATTTGCCTAATAATTCTGCACACAGTGTACTGCAAAAAATGTGAAATTAAATATATTGGTTGTACAAAATAAACAAAAAATGGATAGCGGACAGAGCACATTACCAATATTAAAAATAACAATTCTGGATATTCAGGTGCATGTAATCATTTTGTGGAGAAACATAACGGTGAGCTATATAACTTTACATTTTGTAAGTTTGCCACTGACAAAGACATGAGCAGTCTAGAATTTTAAGGGTAGGTTAATTTTTAACAGTGAGAGATAAAATATCCAAAATAAAATCCAGAAAAATCACATTGTATAAATTATATAAAATGTATTTGCATTTTGCAGAGAGAAATAAGTAAGTATTTGATCCCTCTGGCAAAGAAGACTTAATACTTGGTGGCCGTCCCCTTGTTGGCAGCCCAGCAGTCAGACGTCCTTTGTAGTTGATGATGAGGTTTGCGCACATGTCAGGAGGAGTTTTGCTCCACTCCTCTTTGTAGATTATCTCTAAATGGCAATTCAGAGCTTTAGCTCCTCCATACGTTTTCTATGGGATTGAGGTCTGGAGACTGGCTAGGCCACTCCATGACCTTAATGTGCAGCTTTTTGAGCCACTACTTTGTTGCCTTGGCTGTATGTTTTTGGTTATTGTAGTGCTGGAGGACCCAGCCACAATCCATTTTTAATTTCTTGGCGAAGGGAAGGAGGTTGTCACTCATCACATCATGATTTTACGGTACATGGCTCCATACATTGTACCGTTGATGCAGTGAAGTAGTCCTGGGCCTTAGCAGAGAAACACACTCAAAACATAATGTTTCCACCTCCATTCTTGACAGTGGGGATGGTGTTCTTGGGGTCATAGGCAGCATTTTCTTCCTCCAAACACGGCGAGTTGAGTTAAGACCAAAGCTCAATTTTGGTCTCATTTGACCCCAACACCATCTCCCAATCACTCTCAGGATCATCCCGGTGTTCAATGGCAAACTTCAGATGGGACGGCTGCACATGGGCTTTCTTCAGACGGGCCGGCTGCACATGGGCCTTCTTCAGACGGACCGGCTGCACATGGGCCTTCTTCAGACGGGCCGGCTGCACATGGGCCTTCTTCAGACGGGCCGGCTGCACATGGGCCTTCTTCAGACGGGCCGGCTGCACATGGGCCTTCTTCAGACGGGCCGGCCGCACATGGACCTTCTTCAGACAGGCCGGCTGCACATGGGCCTTCTTCAGACGGGCCGGCTGCACATGGGCCTTCTTCAGACGGGCCGGCTGCACATGGGCCTTCTTGAGCAGTGGGACTTTACGGGCACTCCAGGATTTTAATCCATTACGGTGTAATGTGATACCAATGGTTTTCTTGGTGACAGTGGTCCCAGCTGCTTTGAGATCCATAACAGGTTCTTCCTGTGTAGTTTTAGGCTGATCCATCACCTTCCTCATGATCCAGGAGACCCCACAAGGTGAGATTTTGCATGGAGCCCCAGATCGATGTCTATTGTCAATCATTTTGTATTTCTTCCATTTTCTTACTATTGCACCAGCAGTTTCTCCTTCTCGCCAGCGTCTTACTTATGGTTTTGTAGCTCATTCCAGCCTTGTGCAGGTCTATGATCTTGTCCCTGGCTCTTTGGTCGCCCATGTTGTAAAGGTTAGAGTCTGACTGATTAATGGGGTCTGTGGACAGGAGGCTTTATACAGGGGACAATGTAAGATCACTGTCTGTAATGCAGGTAACGAGGTGATAAGGAGGATCTAATGTCTGTAGGAGACAGAGCTCTTAATGGTTGGTAGGGGATCCAATACTTATTTCTCTCTGCAAAATGCAAATAAATTTATATAATTTATACAATGTGATTGTCTAGATTTTATTTCGGATATTCTCTCACTGTTAAAATTAGCCGGCCCTTAAAATTATAGACTGTTCATGACTTTGTCAGTGGGAAGCTTACAGAATCAGCAAGGGATCAAATACTTATTTCCTACATTGTAGAGTTATGCCTCTTGATGTGTAGCTAGGTTTATCTTTTGCGATATGTCCAAGCCTCATTTTCCTTCTATAGAGCTTGGCTCCTCGCAGATGTCCTACATCCTGGTTCATCTGGATATCCTTCTTGTGTGGTCCATCTATTTATATATAGGGCTATGTCTCTTGCAGTATGGCTACATCCATCGTATTCTCTGTTGTCTTGTCTCTTTATATTATCGTCATTGTCTTGTCTCTTCATATGGCTAGGTCTAGTTTTCCATCCATGGAGTTTGGCTCCTCATTAGCCATAAGCGAACCTGTGGATGATCAGTTTCGCAGATTCAGTCGGATTTTAGATAAAGTTTGGGACCCGGACTTGACCTGAACACCAATGGAAGTCACTAATTGGACAGTTCGGGTCTTTGTCCACATGCAGCCAGCCATAAACAGATCACTTTCGTGGGAGGGTGGGTGTTTTCCATTATTTTTGGTGCACACTACATCCGATCACGCTGTTGTTACCCCCAGTCCGAGGCGATCAAACACTGCAAGCGTCTCGCACTGAGCTGAGCACCGAGCGTACCCGAGCACAGCAATGCTCACGCAAGTGGTCAGCATACGTAAAGCACCAGAACTTCGAACCTAACTCTCTCTTTATTTTTCTTTTTTTTTTAAGTCTGTGTTCGGTACGAACACCGAACCTCGGGTTCGCTCATCTCTACTCCTCATATATGTCCTCTATCCTTCTCGTAGGGTCCATCTACTTTATATATAGGGTTATGTCTTGTTTCTCCATCTTTCTAGGTCTAGTTTTCCAACCATAAAGCATGGTTCCTCACAAATCTCCTCTATCCTTCTTGTGAGGTCCATCTACTGTATATATATAGGGTTATGTCTGTTGCTTTACACCTAGGTCCATACTTTGCTCCATTGTCTTGTTTCTCCATTGGTCTAGGTCTAGTTTTCCCTCCATAGATTTTGGCTCCTCATATACATCCTCTATCCTTCTCGTGTGGTCAATCCACTTTATATACAGGGTTATGTATCTTGCTTTACAGCTAGGTCTATCCTTTGCTCCATTGTCTTGTTTCTCCATCTGTCTAGTTTTCCATCCATAGAGCTTGGCTCCTCATATATGTCCTCTATCCTTCTTGTGAGGTCCATTTACTGTATACACAGGGTTATGTCTCTTGCTTTACAGCTAGGTCCATCCTTTGCTCCATTGTCTTGTTTCTCCATCTGTCTAGGTCTAGTCTTCCTTCCATTGACTTTGGTTCTTCATATATGTGATTGCCTGCTTCTCTATTATCCAGCTCACAACAGACATTGATATCGAAAACTTTTTGTTCTTCTCACAGGTCATTTACGTGGCCCGAAATCCTAAGGATGTATTGGTGTCATACTATCATTTCTACCACATGGCCGTTGTGCACCCAGAACCGGGGACATTTGAGGAATTTCTACTAAAGTTCATCAAGGGTCAAGGTAAATATACAATCTATATACATTATCTGCTGGCTTCTACGTAAAGACATCTCACAGGTTTCCTGATAACAAGGAATCCTCTATGTCCTCCCAAAAAGCTTACCTAAACTATGGAACAGCTCAGAAGCCATTCTTCTGAAAAGTCTGGGTGGTGGCACAGATCATCTCTTCTCACCCGTTTTGGACTTAAGGAGAACTCAATTCAGTCTAAAGAGATTATATTGTGGGATATGATTTTGAAAAGCTTTGGTGTCTATACATCTCCCCCCACTACCCCCTTCTGCAAGTTTTAATGTTCGGAGCCTCCCCTTTAACAAGAAGAATACCATTTTTAATAATTTGACTTTCATGCCTTCTGCAGTTTCTTATGGATCATGGGGCGATCATGTTAAGGACTGGTGGAAGATAAGACATCAGAGAAATATCCTGTATCTCTTCTATGAAGATATGTTAGAGGTAAGAATACTTATCACATGTACCAATTTTCATGGCTTCTTTTTGGATTGCCGACATTCATAGTGACTACCTGCTCTAGTATGGGAGCCATATTTATGAAGGTCCATCTAAAAGGGCCACTTAATATGGTGGTTATGGTGGTCTCCTAAAAAGAGCCCCTCCTTGGCTAGGTCCTCTGGCTATTTTCCGTGTCGAGACTCCTAAAAGAGGCTCCACGGACCTTTTTGATTCTTATGAAGGTCCATCGACACAGGGTACATGAGAGTGACCAGAACTTCTAAACCTTTATTTAGGACCCAAAACGTGAAATCAGGAAAGTGATTAAGTACTTAGGGAAAAGTCTACCTGAAGATATCGTGGAGAAGATCCACCAGTGCACCATCTTTAAGGCCATGAAAGAAAACCATCTGGCCAACTACACCACCATCCCTTCCACCGTCATGGACCAGAACATCTCGCCCTTCATGAGGAAAGGTATGATGACTTCACTGCACCACCTGAGGGACTTTGTCAGCAGTTCACATATCGTAGTCATTAATCTTGTATTTCCTGTTATCCAGGAACCCGCGGAGATTGGAAAGGACATTTCACGGTGGCGCAAAACCAGTTATTTGATGAATATTATAAGAAAGAGATGGCTGACACCGACCTGACCTTCCACTTCTAGGACCATGAAGCCACCTTGTTCCTACCTCTTGTATACTTCAATTGTTAGATTGACAAAAAAAAAATATAAATGTATAAAAATAAATAAATATGTAAATATACGAATATACAAAAAACTAATAATGAATGCCAATAAATATTAAATAAATTCTGCATATAAAAAACACGGAGAAAAACCCTCAAAACTCACATTGTAATAGGCATTAATATCGGGTACAATAAATCAGTTTTATAATTAAACCACTAGGATATCTGGTCTTCAGTTTGAGAATCCAATGGGCTTCTGGTGTAAATATTGTATTCTGCCAATCCCCCCGGACCGGCCTGGTTACTCTCTCTATTCCGATAGTATAAAGAGTATCCATACGCCTTTGATGTTTTTCTAAAAAAGTGTCTGGATAATCCCGATATGGAGCGTTTAATCTTCAGAGGGTCTGGAGGGGAATCGCGGATCTGTGCCTTGAGTTTAGGTATGATACATCCTATGTACCGCTGGGCACATTCACTGCCGGAGGCCATAGAAATAATGGGAGTCGTGTTGCAGTTAAATTAAACTATTGAATAATTGCGTGTGTCTTGTGTATCTGAAAAATATGCGATTCTGATCATAAACCGGCAGAGATTACATCAAGGAAGGCCACAGCGGTAGTTGCTGTCACGATTCCTCTGTGCAGAGCATCTTGCAGACTAGGAGATGCTCTGCTGCACTTTCCTGAGCTAGTGAGCAGCTTGATTGAGAGCTCAGGATTCCATGTTGGTGTTGATTGCTCCGGTGTTTCACCTCCCTGGTAATTGCTCAGGCTTCTTTACTGAGCATGTTCACTTAGAACCTTGCCAGTTGTATCCTCTGGTTTTGCAGTTGTGCTATTGGCTTGTGTCTCTGTTAGTTTTCTGATCTTTGTTTTCTGATCCCGGACTGTTATTTGACTCCTCTCTGCCCGCTCCCTGTTCCTTATTTATTAATTTGTCAAACTTGTATGCCGCCCTTCTCCAAAGACTCAGAGCGGCTCACAACATATAAATGCAAATTACAAAGCCAGTAACAAAAAACAGTTAAATAAAATCAATATTTTACCTTAAACATTCTAAAACGCCCGACAGTCATACCCCATTCATATCAATTTGTAACACAGTTATAATTTATTAGCTGTATCCAACACAACTTTATTAGCACTATCCGACACTAACGGTCCCCAGGCCTGCTGGTATAGGGAACTCTTCAGGTCTTTACGGAAGACCTATAAGGTAGAGGCAATACGGAGCTATAGGGGGAGATTATTCCAGAGGGTAGGAGCTACTATGGAGAAGGCTCAAACCCTAGGAGTCACCAGTCGACAACGAGTTATCGGCGGGACTCGGAGGAGGCCTTCCCTATGGGCTCGAACTGGTCACTGAGACACATGAGGTAAGAGACGATCTCGAAGGTATACTGGTCCTATGGCATGTAGGGCTTTATAGGTGATCACCAACACCTTAAATTGTACTTGGAGGCTAATCGGTAGCCAGTGCAGCTCGCGGAGTGTTGGACCGTCTAGGAAGTCCCACAATAGCTCTTGCGGCTGCATTTTGGACTACCTGTAGACTCTGAATACTTTTCAAGGGTAGCCCCATGTAGAGAGCGTTGCAGTAGTCGATCCTCGAAGTAATAAGGGCATGAGCAACTGTGCATAGAGCCTCACGATCCAAATAAGGGTGCAACTAGTGCACCAGGCAAACCTGGGCAAAAGCCCCCCTCGCCAAATATAAGGTGGTCTTAATGTTAGCCATGGATCGAGGAGGACTCCCAAGTTGCAAACCTTCTCTGAGGGGGTATTAAACTCCCCCCCCAAGCTAATGGAATGTCCTGTAGTGACATTCTGCCTTTTGACCTCGCACCGTTAACTGACCCCATCTCTGTTTTCTCCCTGAACCTATTATGTGCGTTTTTGGAATTCTGACCCTCCGATTGTGACCTTGGTGGTCTTAATGTTAGCCATGAATTGAGGAGGACTCCCAAGTTGCAAACCTTCTCTGAGGGGGTAATAAACTCCACCCCCCAAGCTAATGGAATGTCCTGTAGTGACATTCTGCCTTTTGACCTCGCACCGTTACCTGACCACATCTCTGTTTTCTCTCTGAAAATATTATGTGCCTACCTGGAATTCTGACCCTCCGATTGTGACCTTGTGATCATAAGTGTCCTCCTTTTACCAGAACCCGGCTCTCCTGACTACTCTTCAACAAGAAATTGGGAATCATCAGAACATAAGCGCCGCGCCCTAATAAACTCTCCAGCCGAGATCCTGATTACATGTGGGGGATGATTACTAAAGGCATGGAGGAAAGAATAAGCGCAGATAGTCTTCATATATAAATCAGTGTGCACTGATCAAGAAACAGGATCCACTACTAGAAAAAGATCCAAAAAGGAGGGGTGCAGCCAGAAAAAAGCACAGAAAACTTCAAATTCAGGTCATTAGTATCCAAAAAGGAAGAAAATGTCACAGTGTGGTCGGAGTCACAATCCATACAAATGTCAAGTCATCAATATATCTGCCATAAGAACTATATGTTCGAAAAAAGGATTTGACGGTGGACACAGATACATGGACGCCCACCACACAGTGTACAAACTAGCCAACGAGGGTGAGAATTTCACCCCCATTGGACAAACGAGATTTTGCAAATAATACCCGTCCTCAAAAGAAAAAAAAATATTGTGCAACAAAAAATTGGAAACACTTAGAATATATTCCCTATATTCTGAAAGAAAATTAGCCCTAAAGTGGGGAAAAAAAGTCATTACTCATTTCCCAATTGTGCAAGTTCTCTCCTTAAACAGATGAGATTTGCCTGTAATTGCCATCATAGGTGACCACAACTATGAGAGACAAAATGAGAAAAATCCAGAAAATCACCGCGTCTGATTTGGAAGATTTTATTTGCAAATTATGGCGGAAAATAAGTATTTGGTCAATAACAAAAGTTGACCTCAATAATTTGTTATCTATCCTTTGTTGACAATGAGAGGTGAAGCGTTTTCTGTCTTCACAAGGTTGGCACACACTGGTGGTGGTATGTTGGCCCATTCCTCCATGCAGATCTGCTCTGGAGCAGTGATGTTTTGGGCCTGTCGCTGGGTAACACGGACTTTCAACTCCCTCCAAAGGTTTTTTATGGGGTTGAGATCTGGAGACTGGTTAGCCCACTCCAATACCTTTATATGCTTCTTATGAAGCCACTACTTCATTGCCCTGGCGATGTGCTTGGGATCATTATCATGTGGAAAGATCCAGCCAAGTTTCATCTTCAATGCCCTTGCTGATGGATGGAGGTTTGCACTCAAAATCTCACGATACATGGCCCAATTCATTCTTTCATGTACACGGATCAGTCGTCCTGATCTCTGCAGAGAAACAGCCCCAAAACATGATGTTGCCACCCCCATGCTTCACAGTAGGTATGGTGTTCTATGCAGGTCATTCACTAGCTACACCCGTGTGGTTCTGGGATTTCTGCTCACTGTTTTTGTGTTCATTTTGACCCCACGGGGTGAGATCTGGTGCGGAGCCCCAGATCGAGGCAGATTATCAGTGGTCTTGTATGTCTTCCATTATTTTTTATTATTGCTCCTACAGTTGATTTCATCACACAAAGCTGCTTGTATATTGCAAATTCAGTCTTTCAGCTTAGTGCAGGTCTACAATTTTGTTTCTGATGTCGTTGTCAGCTCTTTGGTCTTCACCATAGTGGAGTTTGGAGTGTGACTGTTTGAGGTTGTGGACAGGCGTCTTTTATACTGAAAAATTCAAACAGGAGCCATTACTACAGGTAATCTGTTTTATAATCCGGTGGTGTCTAACCGGGGAGGTTGGGCGACAGTTCTGGTGGAGCGGGGATCACAGGAGGTAGTAGCGGTGCTGGAGTACAACGATGCTGGGGCGGCCGGCGCTGCTCTGTGCTGGGCCAGGTGACGCTGCTTTGTGCTGGGGCAGCCGGCGCTCCTCTGTGCTGGGGCAGCCGGCGCTGCTCTGTGCTGGGGCAGCCGGCGCTGCTCTGTGCTGGGGCAGGCGACGCTGCTTTGTGCTGGGGCAGCCGGCGCTCCTCTGTGCTGGGGCAGCCGGCGCTGCTCTGTGCTGGGGCAGGCGACGCTGCTCTGTGCTGGGGCAGGCGACGCTGCTTTGTGCTGGGGCAGCCGGCGCTCCTCTGTGCTGGGGCAGCCGGCGCTGCTCTGTGCTGGGGCAGGCGACGCTGCTCTGTGCTGGGGCAGGCGACGCTGCTTTGTGCTGGGGCAGCCGGCGCTCCTCTGTGCTGGGGCAGCCGGCGCTCCTCTGTGCTGGGGCAGGCGACGCTGCTCTGTGCTGGGGCAGGCGACGCTGCTTTGTGCTGGGGCAGACGACGCTGCTTTGTGCTGGGGCAGCCGGCGCTCCTCTGTGCTGGGGCAGTCGGCGCTGCTCTGTGCTGGGGCAGCCGGCGCTCCTCTGTGCTGGGGCAGGCGACGCTGCTTTGTGCTGGGGCAGCCGGCGCTCCTCTGTGCTGGGGCAGCCGGCGCTCCTCTGTGCTGGGGCAGGCGACGCTGCTCTGTGCTGGGGCAGCCGGCGCTGCTCTGTGCTGGGGTAGCAGGCCCTGCTCTGTGCTGGGGTAGCAGGCCCTGCTCTGTGCTGGGGCAGGCGACGCTCCTCTGTGCTGGGGCAGCCGGCGCTCCTCTGTGCTGGGGCAGCCGGCGCTCCTCTGTGCTGGGGCAGCCGGCGCTCCTCTGTGCTGGGGCAGCCGGCGCTCCTCTGTGCTGGGGCAGCCGGCGCTCCTCTGTGCTGGGGCAGCCGGCGCTCCTCTGTGCTGGGGCGGCTGGCGCTGCTCTGTGCTGGGGCAGCCGGCGCTCCTCTGTGCTGGGGCAGGCGACGCTGCTTTGTGCTGGGGCAGCCGGCGCTCCTCTGTGCTGGGGCAGCCGGCGCTGCTCTGTGCTGGGGCAGCCGGTGCTGCTCTGTGCTGGTGTTCGCTGCGAGCGGTGAGGCAGTGGCCATTCTGAAGATGTCGGCAGTGCAGGCTTCAAAGAAATGGCTGCCGGAGTTGGCGCGTGCACAGATGGAGCTCTTGAGCAGCGAGCTCCATCTGTGAACGTGCCTGGGCGCCATTATTTGAAGACCACTGTCAAGACAAAGGGCTTTGTCTGAAACGCGTTGACCGGTCTGTCCATGCTATGACCGATTTTATCATATTTTAAACCAATTCCATAAAATTATATTATTATTTGCAGATGCCGGATACAAAACCTATTTTTTCCTTATCCATGGACCCAGGATCCGGCCTGTAGCTCCGAGCACCGCAGCTGCATTGTACTGAGCAATTAGTCGGAGCCGTCTGATCTGCACTTATTGAAAGTGAACCTGTTCTATCCTTAGACTTTTATATCTTTTTATAATACATATTATATGACTATTTACTACATGTAAAACTACATGCTGCCGCCCCACCACCGTGCGGAGCTGCCGCCCCACCACCGTGCGGAGCTGCCGCCCCACCACCGTGCGGAGCTGCCGCCCCACCACCGTGCGGAGCTGCCGCCCCACCACCGTGCGGAGCTGCCGCCCCACCACCGTGCGGAGCTGCCGCCCCACCACCGTGCGGAGCTGCCGCCCCACCACCGTGCGGAGCTGCCGCCCCACCTACTCCCCACCTACTGTCTCCTCCCCAAAATCCTTTAGGATGTAAGCCCGCAAGGGCAGGGCCCTCTTCCCCCTGTGCTAGTCTGTCTATTGTAACGTGTACATGTATTCTGTATGTAACCCCCTCATGTACAGCACCATGGAATCAATGGTGCTCTATAAATAAACAATAATAATAATAATAATAATAATGCAAAAGTTTATACACCCCTAGTCTCATGAATATGGGTCCTGCACACAATTTGGCTGCCTGCCCTGGGGAAAGGCAGCCTGGGAAGACACTGAAGGCTTCATGCCATATACACAGGAGGTTTATGGTTATATGCAGAGATCGGTGCAGTTACAGCCTTTGGCGTCTCTTGTACTTGTTAAATCGGAGTTATTTTCCTCTGGTAAAATCACGCTTGTGAGGTCAATCTTCTGACATCGTCGCCCTATAAATACATTTACATCTTATATAAACTGAATCTTATTATACCTTAATGGTCACTGTTGTTTCAACAAATCTTGCAAAAATGTGTAAGAGGTGAGAGGTGGTCGCGTCCCTCCATTGTTTTATGCTATATGGCGTCTACATGTACTGCGAAAGGTGTGTAAGCGTATGGTGTGTGTTGTTGATTGTTATGAATGTGTCTGTTAACTTGTAAATGCTGATAGCGGAGTATAGGTCCCAGATGTCTGAGTGTAGGACCCCGATATCAGAGTGTAGGTCCCCGATGTGGCACTGTAGGTCCCCGATATCGGAGTGTAGGGCCCCCATGTCGCAGTGTAGGTCCCCAATGTCAGAGTGTAGGTCCCCGATGTTGGAGTGTAGGTCCCTGATGTCGGAGTGTAGGGCCCCGATGTGGCAGTGTAGGTCCCCGATGTCGGAGGGTAGATCCCCGATGTTAGAGTGTAGGTCCCCCATGTTGCAGTGTAGGTCCCCAATGTCAGAGTGTAGGTCCCCGATGTCGGAGTGTAGGTCCCCGATGTCGGAGTGTAGGTCCCCGATGTCGGAGTGTAGGTCCCCCATGTTGCAGTGTAGGTCCCCAATGTCAGAGTGTAGGTCCCCGATGTCGGAGTGTAGGTCCCCGATGTCGGAGTGTAGGTCCCCCATGTCGCAGTGTAGGTCCCCGATGTGGCAGTGTAGGTCCCCGATGTCGGAGTGTAGGTCCCCCATGTTGCAGTGTAGGTCCCCAATGTCAGAGTGTAGGTCCCCGATGTCGGAGTGTAGGTCCCCCATGTTGCAGTGTAGGTCCCCAATGTCAGAGTGTAGATCCCCGATGTCAGAGTGTAGATCCCCGATGTCGGAGTGTAGATCCCTGATGTGGCAGTGTAGGTCCCCCATGTCGCAGTGTAGGTCCCCAATGTGGCAGTGTAGGTCCCCGATGTCGGAGTGTAGGTCCCCGATGTGACAGTGTAGATCCCCGATGTTGGAGTGTAGGTCCCCGATGTGGCAGTGTAGATCCCCGATGTCGGAGTGTAGGTCCCCGATGTCGGAGTGTAGGTCCCCGATGTGGCAGTGTAGGTCCCCGATGTCGGACTGTAGATCCCCGATGTCAGAATGTAGATCCCTGATGTCAGAATGTAGGTCCCCGAAGTCGGAGTGTAGGTCCCCGATGTCAGAAGGTAGGTCCCCGAAGTCGGAGTGTAGGTCCCCGATGTCGGAGGGTAGGTCCCTGATGTTGGTGGGTAGGTCCCTGATGTCAGAATGTAGGTCCCCGAAGTCGGAGTGTAGATCCCCGATGTCGGAGTGTAGATCCCTGATGTCGGAGTGTAGATCCCTGATGTCAGAATGTAGGTCCCCGATGTCGGAGGGTAGGTCCCTGATGTTGGTGGGTAGGTCCCTGATGTTGGTGGGTAGGTCCGCGATGTCGGAAGGTAGGTCCCTGATGTCAGAGTGTAGATCCCCGGTGTCGGAGTGTAGGTCCCCGATGTCGGAGTGTAGATCCCTGATGTCAGAATGTAGGTCCCCGAAGTCGGAGTGTAGATCCCCGATGTCGGACTGTAGATCCCCGATGTCGGAGTGTAGATCCCCGATGTCGGAGTGTAGATCCCTGATGTCAGAATGTAGGTCCCTGAAGTCGGAGTGTAGGTCCCCGATGTCGGAGGGTAGGTCCCTGATGTTGGTGGGTAGGTCCGCGATGTCGGAAGGTAGGTCCCTGATGTCAGAGTGTAGATCCCCGATGTCGGAATGTAGATCGGGGATGAGATCAGGACAGTCACTTACGGGAACCGGAGATGCAACTGCAATACAGGAGCTATCATTGGTGGCATTATGGGTGGAGTTGCTCCTAAATAAAGCATCGCAGTCACCCAGAAGGAAGGTTCAGTGACCAGGCCCCTCCCAAAACCAACACAGGGCCCAAGGCTGGGAGCAACCCGTCCACCGGAGCATAAAACAAGGCATCGGCTCTGCCGGAGAGCACAGCACCGCCAATCAGGGTCATAACACAGTCTCCATGGCGTAGGAGTGCCGCGCACGTACGGCCGGGGTCTGAGCCTTCCTAGGATAAGGAAATTTGTAATTCTCTTATCAAAGAAACATGATTCTTTCTCTACATGAGATCGTTTGTCCCCCATTTCCTAAACTCATCACTCGGAAAAACTGCTAAAATCCACGTGGATTAAAACAACCAGACCATGAGCTCACTGAGGGATTAGCTTTTTTGAAGTTTGGAGATGAGGGATCAGAATGAGAGCTGCTCTCTAGTATTTTTAGGGTTCCCCTAGTGCACTGCTCAGTCCGGCTGTAATATGTCCACCATGCTGCTACTTCTAGAAAGTGATGACTTCACAGTTACACCGCTCAGTACTGCTAGATTACGTCCTCCATGCAGCTACTTCAGGATCAGGATTGGAGGATTGCTGATGTGGTACCGATATTTAAGAAAGGTTTGAGGGTAGATCCAGGCAGCTACCGTCCAGTAAGCCTGACATCAGTAGTATGCAAAGTTTTTGAGGGCATTTTAAGGGATGACATGCAAAAATATATTGCAGAAAATAATATGATAACTGACAAACAGCATGGATTCATGAAAGATAAGTCGTGTCTAACCAACCTGTTGGGGTTCTATGAGGGGGTAAGTGCAAACCTGGATATTGGTAATGCAGCTGATGTGATTTATTTGGACTTTGCAAAGGCATTTGATACTGTACCACATAATAGCCTTATACTAAAGCTCCAGAAGCAAGGACTGGGGGGAACTATATGCAACTGGGTAAGGAATTGGCTAAAAGATAGGAAACAAAGAGTGGCCATAAATGGTACATTCTCTAAATGGGCTGTAGTCAGCAGTGGGGGCCGCAGGGATCTGTACTGGGAGGAGTGGGGACCGCAGGGATCTGTACTGGGAGCAGTGGGGGCCGCAGGGATCTGTGCTTGGACCGATTCTTTTTACTCTCTATATTAATGACCTTGTGGATGGGATTGATAGTACAGTGTCAGTCTTTGCCGATGACACCAAACTATGTAGGATATTAAAAACTGACCTGGATAGTACAATATTACAAAAAGATCTGGATAAGATGTCAGAATGGGCAGATACTTGGCAAATGAGATTTAATGTTGATAAATGTAAAGTAATGCACCTAGGACGGAGTAATCCTATAGCTGCGTATACATTAAATGGAAGTAAACTCGGGACTACAGAACAGGAGAAGGACTTGGGTATTCTCATTACAAATAAGCTGAGCAGCAGCATCAATGCCAAGCAGCAGCTGCAAAAGCAAACAAGATTCTAGGGTGTATAAAAAGAGAGATTAGATCCCGTGATCCCAACGTATTGTTACCCCTCTATAAATCACTTGTAAGGCCACATCTGGAATACGGGATCCAGTTTTGGGCTCCATATTTTAAAAAGGACATTCAGAAGTTAGAGTCAGTTCAAAGGTGGGCAACTAGACTACTACAAGGAATGGAGGCCACCCGTATGATGAGTAATGGAGGCCGCCCGTATGATGAGTAATGGAGGCCGCCCGTATGATGAGGAATGGAGGCTGCCCGTATGATGAGGAATGGAGGCCGCCCGTATGATGAGTAATGGAGGCCGCCCGTATGATGAGTAATGGAGGCCGCCCGTATGATGAGGAATGGAGGCCGCCCGTATGATGAGGAATGGAGGCTGCCCGTATGATGAGGAATGGAGGCCGCCCGTATGATGAGGAATGGAGGCTGCCCGTATGATGAGGAATGGAAGGCCTCCCATATGATGGCAGATTGAAAAAGTTAGATATGTTTAGCTTAGAAAAAAGACGTCTCAGAGGAGATCTCATTTATATGTATAAATACATGTGTGGTCAATATAAAGGACTGGCACATGACTTATTCCTTCCAAAGACAATACTAAGGACCAGGGGGCACTCACTGCGAGTGGAAGAAAAGCGATTCCAACACCTAAATAGGAAAGGGTTCTTTACAGTTATACATTAAATGGAAGTAAACTCGGGACTACAGAACAGGAGAAGGACTTGGGTATTCTCATTACAAATAAGCTGAGCAGCAGCATCAATGCCAAGCAGCAGCTGCAAAAGCAAACAAGATTCTAGGGTGTATAAAAAGAGAGATTAGATCCCGTGATCCCAACGTATTGTTACCCCTCTATAAATCACTTGTAAGGCCACATCTGGAATACGGGATCCAGTTTTGGGCTCCACATTTTAAAAAGGACATTCAGAAGTTAGAGTCAGTTCAAAGGTGGGCAACTAGAGCAGTTAGACTGTGGAATGCCCTACCACAAGAGGTAGTAATGGCAGATACTATAACAGCTTTTATATCAGGGCGGATGATTTCCTCAGTACACAAAACATTGTTGGTTATAAATGACTTAGTGACTAAATGTACAACTGGTGGAGGAAGAGGAACTAGATGGACCTAGGTCTTTTTTCAACCTAAGTAACTATGTAACTATGTACTTCTTCACAGTTACACTGCTCAGTACTGCTAGATTACGTCCTCCATGCGGCTACTTCTTCACAGTTACACTGCTCAGTACTGCTAGATTATGTCCTCCATGCGGTTACTTCTTCACAGTTACACTGCTCAGTACTGCTAGATTACGTCCTCCATGCGGCTACTTCTTCACAGTTACACTGCTCAGTACTGCTAGATTATGTCCTCCATGCGGCTACTTCTTCACAGCTACACTGCTCAGTACTGCTAGATTATCTCCTCCATGCGGTTACTTCTTCACAGCTACACTGCTCAGTACTGCTAGATTATGTCCTCCATGCGGCTACTTCTTCACAGCTACACTGCTCAGTACTGCTAGATTATGTCCTCCATGCGGTTACTTCTTCACAGCTACACTGCTCAGTACTGCTAGATTATGTCCTCCATGCGGTTACTTCTTCACAGCTACACTGCTCAGTACTGCTAGATTATGTCCTCCATTCGGCTACTTCTTCACAGCTACACTGCTCAGTACTACTAGATTATGTCCTCCATGTGGCTACTTCTTCACAGCTACACTGCTCAGTACTGCTAGATTATGTCCGCCATACTGCTACTTCTTCACAGTTACACTGCTCAGTACTACTAGATTATGTCGTCCATGCTGCTACTTCTTCACAGTTGCACTGCTCAGTACTGCTAAAATATGTCCTCCATGCTGCTACTTCTTCACAGTTACACTGCTCAGTACTGCTAGATTATGTCCTCCATGCTGCTACTTCTTCACAGTTACACTTCTCAGTACTGCTAGATTATGTCCTCCATGCGGCTACTTCTTCACAGCTACACTGCTCAGTACTGCTAGATTATGTCCTCCATGCTGCCACTTCTTCACAGTTGCACTGCTCAGTACTGCTAAAATATGTCCTCTATGCTGCTACTTCTTCACAGTTACACTGCTCAGTACTGCTAGATTATGTCCTCCATGCTGCTACTTCTTCAGTTGCACTGCTCAGTACTGCTAGATTATGTCCTCCATGCTGCTACTTCTTCACAGTTACACTGCTCAGTACTGCTAGATTATGTCCTCTATGCTGCTACTTCTTCATGGCTAAACTGCTCAGTACTGCTAGATTATGTCCTCCATGCTGCTACTTCTTCACGGCTACACTGCTCAGTACTGCTAGATTATGTCTTACATGCTGCTACTTCTTCACGGCTACACTGCTCAGTACTGCTAGATTATCTCCTCCATGCGGCTACTTCTTCACAGCTACACTGCTCAGTACTGCTAGATTATCTCCTCCATGCGACTACTTCTTCACAGCTACACTGCTCAGTACTGCTAGATTATGTCCTCCATGCGGCTACTTCTTCACAGCTACACTGCTCAGTACTGCTAGATTATGTCTTACATGCTGCTACTTCTTCACGGCTACACTGCTCAGTACTGCTAGATTATGTCCTCTATACTGCTACTTCTTCACAGTTACACTGCTCAGTACTGCTAGATTATGTCCTCCATACTGCTACTTCTTCACAGTTACACTGCTCAGTACTGCTAGATTATGTCTTCAATGCTGCTACTTCTTTACAGCTACACTGCTCAGTACTGCTAGATTATGTCTTCAATGCTGCTACTTCTTTACAGCTACACTGCTCAGTACTGCTGCATATTGTCTACTAAACGTTCTCTCTCACTTAGTGCTGGATTCACAGATAAACTGCTCTGTACTGCTCGTAAATGTCTTCTGCTGTTTCTAGTAAGTGTTATCTCTCACAGACAAATACAGATCATGCTGCTACCAACTAGTGGTTTCTCTTCACCCCAGTACTGAATTGCTATGCTGCTCAGTACTGCTGTATTATGTCCTACATTTCTAGAAAGAGTTATATCTCACCCCAGTAACTGATTTACAGTTACACTGCTCAACACTGTTATATAATGTCTTCTACTGCCTCTAGTGTTATCACTTACCCAGTTCTGGATTCACAGTTACACTGCTTTGTACTGCTGAATAAGGTCTTCTATGCTGCTGCTTCTAGTAAGAGTTACCTCTCACGTAGTGCTGGATTCACAGCTATACTGCTCTGCACTGCTATATAATGTCTTTTATACTGTTTCTAGTAAGTGTTCTCTCTCACTCAGTGCTGGATTCACAGCTAAACTGCTCCATACTGCTGAGTAGTGTCCTCCATACTGCTGCTTCTGAATATGTTATATACAGTATATCACAAAAGTGAGTCCACCCCTCTCATTTTTGGAAAATTTTTATGCAATCTTTCCATGGGACAATACTGAAGATCTGACACATTGATACAATGTGCAGTGTCAGTGCGCAGCTTGTATAATGGTGTAAATTTGGTGCCCTCGAAATAACTCAACACACAGCCATTAATGTTTGAACTGCTGGCAACAAAAGTATATACACCGCTAAGCTACGAGAAAATGGCGAAATTGTGCCCTTGGTGTGAATATTTTGTGGCCACCATTATTGTCCAGCACGGCCTTAACTCTTAGGCTGGAGGTCACTAGAGCTTCACAGGAGCAGCTGGATCCTCTTCCATGGTCCATGACGATATGCCGGAGCTGGTGGATGTTACAGACCTTGCGCTCCTCCACCTTCCGATTGAGGAGGCCCCACAGATGCATCATGGGGTTTAGCTCTGGAGACGCTCGGCCGGTCCAGCACCTTTACCCTCAGTTTTCGTAGTGAGGCAGTGGTGGTCTTGGAGGTGTTTGGGATATGAAGGGAGGGGATCTGCTCTGCTTCAGTGTATCATAGAACATGTTAGCATTCATGGATCCCTCAATGATCTGTAGATCCCCACAGCCAGCAGTCATGCAGCCCCACACCGTGATCCTCATCCACCATGCCTGACTGTAGGCAGGACCAGGGCCGGCTCCAGGTTTTTGTGGGCCCCGGGCGGAAGAGTCCCAGTGGGCCCCATCCACACACAGACACCGATACGAACATATACATATTTAAAGACAAACTCACAAAAATACATATAAACAGACAAATATATACAGTCATATACACTTACAGACACACACACACACACACAAGTCTGCTACATACAGACAAACACATACAACTCTGCTACATACAGACAAACACATACAACTCTGCTACATACAAACACATACAACTCTGCTACATACAGACAAACACACACAACTCTGCTACATACAAACACATACAACTCTGCTACATACAAACACATACAACTCTGCTACATACAGACAAACACACACAACTCTGCTACATACAAACACATACAACTCTGCTACATACAGACAAACACATACAACTCTGCTACATACAGACAAACACATACAACTCTGCTACATACAAACACATACAACTCTGCTACATACAGACAAACACACACAACTCTGCTACATACAAACACATACAACTCTGCTACATACAAACACATACAACTCTGCTACATACAGACAAACACATACAACTCTGCTACATACAGACAAACACATACAACTCTGCTACATACAAACACATACAACTCTGCTACATACAGACAAACATACAACTCTGCTACATACAGACAAACACACAACTCTGCTACATACAGACAAACACATACAACTCTGCTACATACAGACAAACACATACAACTCTGCTACATACAGACAAACACATACAACTCTGCTACATACAGACAAACACATACAACTCTGCTACATACAGACAAACACACAACTCTGCTACATACAGACAAACACATACAACTCTGCTACATACAGACAAACACATACAACTCTGCTACATACAAACACATACAACTCTGCTACATACAGACAAACACACACAACTCTGCTACATACAGACAAACACACACAACTCTGCTACATACAGACAAACACACACAACTATGCTACATACAGACAAACACATACAACTCTGCTACAGACAAACACATACAACTCTGCTACATACAGACAAACACATACAACTCTGCTACATACAAACACATACAACTCTGCTACATACAAACACATACAACTCTGCTACATTCAGACAAATGCACACAACTCTGCTGCTCTGTGGGGCCCACACCCGCGGCTTGGCGGGGACAGCACCAGCGGCAGCACCCGCGGCTCGGCAGGGCCCACACCCGCGGCTCGGCGGGTACAGCACCCGCGGCACTGGCAGCACCCGCTGCTCGGCAGGGCCCACACCCGCGGCTCGGCGGGTACAGCACCCGCGGCACTGGCAGCACCCGCTGCTCGGCAGGGCCCACACCCGCGGCTCGGCGGGTACAGCACCCGCGGCACTGGCAGCACCCGCTGCTCGGCAGGGCCCACACCCGCGGCTCAGCGGGTAAAGCACCAGCGGCAGCACCCGCGGCTCGGCGGGGCCAGCACCCGCGGCACTGGCAGCACCCGCGGCTCGGCAGGGCCCACACCCGCGGCTCGGCGGGGCCAGCACCCGCGGCTCGGCGGGGCCCGCACCCGCGGAATCGGCGGGTGGGGGCATTGGCAGGGGCCAGGGCATACATCCAGGGGGTAGAAGCAGCTCACCGGGGCCTATAATGGGGAGGCGGGGAGGGCACTTACCCGATTAGGTCACGGTGGAGAGGGGGCCCACACAGCGCCGGACAGAAGCTCGCCTCCTTCATCTGTGGGACTGAGAAGGCGGTAGCTCCGCCCACAGGTGAAATTCAAACGAGGATGTCTGCGCGCCTTAAAGTGACGGCGCCGCAGATTGCTGCCGAGGACTGCGGTCCCCGGAACTCGGCCGGGGACCGCAGAACTGTAAAGGCGAGTGGGCCCCGGCCAAGGGACAGGAGAACTGACGAGGCCGAGTGGGCCCCCCCGGCTCTCCAGGGCCCCGGCATTTGCCCGGGTTTGCCGGGTGCTGACGCCGGCCCTGGGCAGGACACACTTGTCTTTCTGCTCTTCACCTGGTTGCCGCCGCACACACTTGACATGGCAGTTATACCCAGCAAAATATTTATATTTTATAGATGATATAATTTCTTAATAATTTCTGCTGTTTATACGCCACAGATATTCTCCTTTTACATACTCCGCTTACAAAGGCATGAACTGAAGTTAATGGAGCCCTAAGCACATGCGGCACCGCACCACCTCGGCATCTGCTGTATATAATGATATATGTACAGCTGGTATAACCTGGGCATCTCCTGTATATAATTATATATGTACAGCCGGTATAACCCGGGCATCTCCTGTATATAATTATATATGTACAGCCGGTATAACCTGGGCGTCTCCTGTATATAATTATATATGTACAGCTGGTATAACCTGGGCATCTCCTGTATATAATTATATATGTACAGCCGGTATAACCCGGGCATCTCCTGTATATAATTATATATGTACAGCCGGTATAACCTGGGCATCTCCTGTATATAATAATATATGTACAGCCGGTATAACCTGGGCATCTCCTGTATATAATTATATATATACAGCTGGTATAACCTGGGCATCTCCTGTATATAATTATATATGTACAGCCGGTATAACCCGGGCATCTCCTGTATATAATTATATATGTATAGCCAGTATAACCTGGGCATCTCCTGTATATAGTGATATGGCTCATGCTGGTATAACCTGGGGATATTCTGTATATAGTGATATGGCTCATGCTGGTATAACCTGGGAGTCTCTGTATATAGTGATATGGCTCATGCTGGTATAACCTGGGGATATTCTGTATATAGTGATATAGCTCATGCTGGTATAACCTGGGGATATTCTGTATATAGTGATATGGCTCATGCTGGTATAACCTGGGCATCTCCTGTATATAGTGATATAGCTCATGCTGGTATAACCTGGGGATATTCTGTATATAGTGATATGGCTCATGCTGGTATAACCTGGGCATCTCCTGTATATAGTGATATGGCTCATGCTGGTATAACCTGGGGATATCCTGTATATAGTGATATGGCTCATACTGGTATAACCTGGGAATCTCCTGTATATAGTGATATGGCTCATGCTGGTATAACATGGGGATATTCTGTATATAGTGATATGGCTCATGCTGGTATAACCTGGGGATATTCTGTATATAGTGATATGGCTCATACTGGTATAACCTGGGAATCTCCTGTATATAGTGATATGGCTCATGCTGGTATAACATGGGGATATTCTGTATATAGTGATATGGCTCATGCTGGTATAACCTGGGGATATTCTGTATATAGTGATATGGCTCATGCTGGTATAACCTGGGAGTCTCTGTATATAGTGATATGGCTCATGCCGGTATAACCTGGGGATATCCTGTATATAGTGATATGGCTCATGCTGGTATAACCTGAGAATCTCCTGTATATAGTGATATGGCTCATGCTGGTATAACCTGGGCATCTCCTGTATATAGTGATATGGCTCATGCTGGTATAACCTGAGAATCTCCTGTATATAGTGATATGGCTCATGCTGGTATAACCTGGGGATATTCTGTATATAGTGATATGGCTCATGCTGGTATAACCTGGGGATATTCTGTATATAGTGATATGGCTCATGCTGGTATAACCTGGGAATCTCCTGT
Organism: Anomaloglossus baeobatrachus; assembly: GCF_048569485.1. Taxonomy (NCBI): domain Eukaryota; kingdom Metazoa; phylum Chordata; class Amphibia; order Anura; family Aromobatidae; genus Anomaloglossus; species Anomaloglossus baeobatrachus. The sequence goes on from NC_134359.1 coordinate 300,044,834, forward strand.
ATATAGTGATATGGCTCATGCTGGTATAACCTGGGGATATACTGTATATAGTGATATGGCTCATGCTGGTATAACCTGGGCATCTCCTGTATAGAATTATATATGTACAGCCGGTATAACTTGGGCATCTCCTGTATATAATTATATATGTACAGCTGGTATAACCCGGGCATCTCCTGTATATAATTATATATGTACAGCTGGTATAACCTGGGCATCTCCTGTATATAATTATATATGTACAGCCGGTATAACCTGGGCATCTCCTGTATAGAATTATATATGTACAGCCGGTATAACCTGGGCATCTCCTGTATATAATTATATATGTACAGCCGGTATAACCTGGGCATCTCCTGTATATAATTATATATGTACAGCCGGTATAACCTGGGCATCTCCTGTATATAATTATATATGTACAGCCGGTATAACCTGGGCATCTCCTGTATATAATTATATATGTACAGCCGGTATAACCTGGGCATCTCCTGTATAGAATTCTATATGTACAGCCGGTATAACCTGGGCATCTCCTGTATATAATTATATATGTACAGCCGGTATAACCTGGGCATCTCCTGTATATAATTATATATGTACAGCCGGTATAACCTGGGAATCTCCTGTATATAATTATATATGTACAGCCAGTATAACCTGGGCATCTCCTGTATATAATTATATATGTACAGCCGGTATAACCTGGGCATCTCCTGTATATAATTATATATGTACAGCCGGTATAAGCTGGGCATCTCCTGTATATAATTATATATGTACAGCCGGTATAACCTGGGAATCTCCTGTATATAATTATATATGTACAGCCGGTATAACCTGGGCATCTCCTGTATATAATTATATATGTACAGCCGGTATAACCTGGGAATCTCCTGTATATAATTATATATGTACAGCCGGTATAACCTGGGCATCTCCTGTATATAATTATATATGTACAGCCGGTATAACCTGGACATCTCCTGTATATAATTATATATGTACAGCTGGTATAACCTGGGCATCTCCTGTATATAATTATATATGTACAGCCGGTATAACCTGGGTATCTCCTGTATATAATTATATATGTACAGCCGGTATAACCTGGGAATCTCCTGTATATAATTATATATGTACAGCTGGTATAACCTGGGCATCTCCTGTATATAATTATATATGTACAGCCGGTATAACCCGGGCATCTCCTGTATATAATTATATATGTACAGCCGGTATAACCCGGGCATCTCCTGTATATAATTATATATGTACAGCTGGTATAACCTGGGCATTTCCTGTATATAATTATATATGTACAGCCGGTATAACCTGGGCATCTCCTGTATATAATTATATATGTACAGCCGGTATAACCTGGGCATCTCCTGTATATAATTATATATGTACAGCCGGTATAACCTGGGCATCTCCTGTATATAATTATATATGTACAGCCGGTATAACCTGGGCATCTCCTGTATATAATTATATATGTACAGCCGGTATAACCTGGGCATCTCCTGTATATAATTATATATGTACAGCCGGTATAACCTGGGAATCTCCTGTATATAGTGATATGGCTCATGCTGATATAACATGGGGATATTCTGTATAACATATCAGCTTGTTGTTTTGCAGATCCTGATCTCTTGGGTTAATGTGCCCCGGAGTTTTATGCAGGTCGTTTATGAATGTCGGGATAATCGGCTCTGTATAAACCCCGCCTGCCTCCAACACTTGAGATACCGTGTCTTGGCAGACACCTGAAAGGACCTCTGGGGCAGCCGGACAAGGAATAGAGCGGTGCCTGCTGCAGAGGTCGGCTAGTCGGAGGTAAGAAAGTAATTTAGATTCCTAGAACTTGTCTCCTCCAAATCCTTTCTGTCCTGTGTGATAACTGTGAGGACCCTGTAGATGAGGAGCCCCGTGAAGGTCCACAACGTCCAATGCAAAAGCAATCGGTACCGGCCTAGGTGGTCCTGCACCGGGCTTCTCCTTGGTGCTGAGTCTTCACATTCCCTTCCGTCTTTCCGGTACCGGCGTAGCAGGATCCAGGCAATTATTAATCCTATGTAGCATGTCCATTGGTCGTGACCTAGAAACTTACTCTCCCACCCAAACACAGTGGCCATGACACCTTGGGTTGTTCTCGTCACCGGAGACCGGGCAGTGCTTTGATAAGACTATGAATCTCGTCTTTGTACTTTGCATAGACATTTGGCACTCTTTCCGGGCAGCGTAGCTGGTGTTACATGAGCAAAGTTGGCAGGACGTGGAATTGTACAAAGGCCACCGGGATTACAGCGACAAGGGACTACTGAAAAACAAACAGCGCAGGGTTGGGCTGCATTGCCCATAATAGGGTTTATTGGAAACGTCCAGGGTTGCGGTCACGGGGTCCTTCTCCAATATCACACAATCAACAGAGCAAGAGATGGGTGAACAAGCCAAAGAACATTTATTCCAAGCAAAATCAGACGGCCCATATAAAATAATCCACCACACAGAGGGTAAAATAGTCCAGGAACACGGATACAGTCCAGTAAGTGATAAATATCCATGTCTCTTTGTGTAGCCTCAGCTTTTCCCACAGAGGATACATTTTTCTGCTTCTCTCTTGAAGTTCTATGACAGACTGAATATCCCCCAGCTAAGCAGACAGTTTGGTGGATCCCGTATTCACGGAGGAATTGAGGTAAAAGGGCAATTTTTTTTATGGAAATGCCTTTTAAATGTAAAATCCCTTTTTCCTGTATCTACAGTCATCAAAATAGGCAAGTCAGGAACATTGAAGACACAATCCGTCCTCCTCATCTCCAGCCATGAATCGCCCGGCGTTGCAGCTGGTGAGGGGCATGCCCATTATCGGACCCTTCGCAGAAAACTGGGAAAATGTAGAGCGGTTCCAGGCAAGAGCGGACGATCTGCTGATATCAACCTATCCAAAATCAGGTGAGCAATGACTTGGATACGGGCGCTAGTATCGCCGCCATTCTGTGTAAGCATCACCACTAAATAGTGATCTCCTTACTCTCAGGCACCACTTGGGTCAGTAAGATTGTGGATCTAATATTGACCAATGGAGATGCAGAAGAAAGCCGGAAAGGTGCCATTTTTGAGCGGGTGCCCTTTCTGGAGTGCTCCGGCCCATCGTTGCCTTCAGGTATTTTTTCAAATAACAATTCACCTAATGACCGATCACGTTGATGTGAGCGTGTGCAATGCACGTTGTACTCAGTCCTGTTACCGCCATCACCCGGTCCTAGTCCTGACTCGTCTGACTTCATTGAGGCACAAGGAGTCCAAATGTTCGGCATCTTTATCAGCGGCAGCAATTATTCACCCTTTCTGGAAGAGTCTGTCGTTTTTGCTGGACATAATTACTGTATCTTTCACTTTATAAGCCACACTTTTTTACCCAAAATTGGGGGGAAAATAGGGGAGCATCTTATAAAGTGAATCTAGCTCACCGGGGAGCGCTGCGGCGGTGCAGCTGAGTCACAGGAGTCTGGTGCCGCCGCTGTGGCTGACTTTCTGCAGCGGTGGCACCAGTGTAGCAATGCAGCCATTACTGTGGGCCTATAGCTTGGGTGTCATGGTGGCGTGTGGAGGACTGCATGCATCTCCCAGCAAATGGCTGTGGGGGCGGGCGCCATAGATCTCCTGCCAAATGGCTGTGGGGGCGGGCGCCATAGATCTCCTGCCAAATGGCTGCGGAGGTGGGTGCCATGGATCTCCCGGCAAATGGCTGTGGGGGCGGGTGCCATAGATCTCCTGCCAAATGGCTGTGGGGGCGGGTGCCATGGATCTCCCGGCAAATGGCTGTGGGCGCGGGTGCCATTAATCTCTCAGCAAACGCCTGTGGGGGCAGGCACCATAGATCTCCTGCCAAATGGCAGTGGGGGTGGGTGCCATGGATCTCCCGTCAAATAGCTGCAGAGGCAGGCACCATAGACCTCGGAGCAGAGATCTCTACCTGCGCTTGCGCTACCTCCGACGCGATGGACTATAGGAAAATGGCTGTGGAGGCGCAGATTGACATGTCAGAGAGCCGAGAAGCCTGTTTGTGCATGCGCCGCCTCCGCAGCCATTTTCCTGAATTCCAAGGCACCATTTTTTTTGAAGCCTGCACCGCCAACATCTTCTGGATGTCCCCTGCCTCACCACCCGCAGGACACAGCCCGCAGCATCGCTCCTGCCTCCTGTCACCATTCTCCACCCTTCTTACCCCCGGATTTAGAGGAAGTCGTGTGATTTAGAAAGAGTCCAAGATATTTACTAATAAGATAGGAAAGCAGACAAATTCACCAATTTTTCGTCAAAGGCAATGAGGATCGATCCGTCTTTACCATTACATATGTTTCCGCATTTTTTCTTCTATAGGAACGGAGATCCTCAACAAGCAAGACTTCCCGAGAGTGATCAAAACCCATCTTCCGGTGGACGTCCTTCCGCAGAGCTTCTGGGACCAGAACTGCAAGGTTCCTCGCGGTTTTAACTAATGTTACTTTCTTACTTATGGTTTAGGAACTGGTATAAACGTCTGATCTGCCGTCTTATTACTACCGTGTTTCCCCAAAAATAAGACATTGTCTACATTACTTTTTACCCTGGAAAATGCGTTAGGCCCTACCCCGAAAATAAGACCTATTTTGGGTAAAACACCCTAAAAAAGGCAAATTCCCTTAGGAAAATGACATTTACCAGACCCTGGACATCTGCGTCCCTCCCAGGTCCTCAGCGCGCGCTCCATGTAGGCCCTTGTCTTCTCCACAGTGGTCGTCCCCTGCTTCCGGCCGGCACTCAGACACACATACACATCCAGTCACACTGCACTGCTTCCGGCAGACAGAGGAACCTGGAACACTGTAAACGCGAGACCCTGCGGTGGAGCGCATCGATGACTTCCACCACAGGTTCTTGATGTGTTCCACCACAGGTCCTCGCATTCCAGTGTCCCACGTCACAGGAGCAGGGCAGTATCACCGGATGTGTGTGTGTGTGTGGGCGTTCCACCGCAAGTCCTCGATGCATTCCACCGCAGGTCCTTGATGTGTTCCACCACAGGTCTTTGATGTGTTCCACCACAGGTCCTTGACGAGTTCCAACACAGGTCCTCGCGTTCCAGTGTCCCACGTCACCGGAGCAGGGCGGTATCACCAGATGTGTGTGTGTCTGTGTGTGGGCATTCCACCATAGGTCACTGATGTGTTCCACCACAGGTCCTCGCGTTCCAGTGTCCCACATCACCGGAGCAGGGCGGTATCACCAGATGTGTGTGTGTGTATGTGTGTGGGCGTTCCACCACAGGTCATTGATGTGTTCCACCACAGGTCCTTGATGTGTTCCACGTCACCGGAGTAGGGCGGTATCACTGGATGTGTATGTGTATGCATGTGGGCGTTCCACCACTGGTCATTGATGTGCTCCACCATAGGTCATTAATGTGTTTCACCGCAGGTCCTCGCATTCCACAGTGGACCACGTCACCGGAGCAGGGCGGTATCACCAGATGTGTGTGTATGTGTGTGGGTGTTCCACCGCAGGTCCTTGATGTGTTCCACCACAGGTCCTCGCGTTCCACAGTGTCCCACGTCACCGGAGCAGGGCGGTATCACTGGATTTGCGTGTGTATGTGTGGTGTGTGTGTTCCATCGCAGGTCCTCGCGTTCCACGTCACCGGAGCAGGGCGGTATCACTGGATTTGCATGTGTATGTGTGGTGTGTGTGTTCCATCGCAGGTCCTCGATGCGTTCCACAGCGTCCCGCTCTGGTGAGTATGATTGCGGGGTCTGTCTTCTTTATTTTGGGGGTGTCTACTTTCTTTAATGAAGTGTCCTGCAGGATTCCTTAACTTTTGTAGCTTTATGGACACTTCATTATTGGAACAAAACTAGGACTTATTTTCGGGGTAGGGCTTATATTTAAGCCATACTTTGACAGCGCAGAAAATGTCTGCTAGGTCTTATTTTTGGGGAAACGCAGTATCTGGTTCCAGATTATTTCACAATCTGGTTATTTTTACGTTGAAATGTATTTCAACAGTCCGTCATTAGTATGCTGGTGCCACCATCAAGAGCCGTAGAAGAAAATTATCCAATAACCACTATATCTATCTAGATCATCTACGTGGCCAGGAATGCCAAAGACGTGGCCGTGTCCTACTACCACTTCTATAGGATGGCGTTCGGACATCCAGACCCGGGCACATGGGATGAGTTTCTGAACAGCTTCATGGAAGGCAACGGTCAGTAAATAGCTTTACATTACAAGGTGTGACTGAGCGTCAGCAGAAGGGGCAGCCGCGCTCCACCAAGTGGAGCCCTGAAGACATCTAGCTAGGATATGGAATGCCATGCTTAGCATTTTGTGGAGGTCTTGTATCTTTGGTGATCTGGACGGGCATGTTTAGTGACAGAGGTGGCATTGATGTCTGTCGTCGTCGGTTGGGCGCACGTCTTTCCCCATTGTGCACTGTATTGGTCCCTGCAGTGGCGTTTGGACGCTGGAGCTCACACGTGAAAGGCTACTGGGAGAAGAGGCGGCAGACGGACACCCTGTACCTGTTCTACGAGGACATGCTGCAGGTGAGCGCTCCGCCACACCACCACCCGCTCTTACTGTATTAATAGGGGACAAACTACCTTGGGTTTCTCCGGCAGGATCCAATGTGTGAGATCCAGAAGGTATCGAGGTTTATGAGGAAGGAATTATCAGACAAGGTCCTGGAGAAGATTCTCACACACACGAGCTTCCAGGCCATGAAGAACAACCCTATGGACAATTACAGCACCTTCCCCTTCATGGATCACTCCATCTCCCCATTCATGAGGAAAGGTACAATGTCATCACTGCGACAATGTCATCTACACTTTCTAGGGTGACCATCACTGTGCACACAGCCTGTATTATACTCCAGAGCTGCACTCACTATTCTGCTGGTGCAGTCACTGTGTACATACATTACTGATCCTGAGTTACCCCCTGTATTATACTCCAGAGCTGCACTCACTATTCTCTTTCTACAGTCAATATGTACATAGATTACTGATCCTGAGTTACCTCCAGTATTATACTCCAGAGCTGCACTCACTATTCTGCTGGTGCAGTCACTGTGTACATACATTACTGATCCTGAGTTACCTCCTGTATTATACTCCAGATCTGCACTCACTATTCTGCTGGTGCAGTCACTGTGTACATACATTACTGATCCTGAGTTACCCCCTGTATTATACTCCAGAGCTGCACTCACTATTCTGCTGGTGCAGTCACTGTGTACATACATTACTGATCCTGAGTCACCTCCTGTATTATACTCCAGAGCTGCACTCACTATTCTGCTGCTGCAGTCACTGTGTACATACATTACATTACTGATCCTGAGTTACCTCCTGTATTATACTCCAGATCTGCACTCACTATTCTGCTGGTGCAGTCACTGTGTACATACATTACTGATCCTGAGTTATCTCCTGTATTATACTCCAGAGCTGCACTCACTATTCTGCTGGTGCAGTCACTGTATACATACATTACTGATCCTGAGTTACCTCCTGTATTATACTCCAGAGCTGCACTCACTATTCTGCTGGTGCAGTCACTGTGTACATACATTACATTACTGATCCTGAGTTACCTCCTGTATTATACTCCAGAGCTGCACTCACTATTCTGCTGCTGTAGTCACTGTGTACATACATTACTGATCCTATGTAACATCCTGTATTATACCCCAGAGCTGCACTCACTATTCTGCTGGTGCAGTCACTGTGTACATACATTACATTACTGATCCTGAGTCACCTCCTGTATTATACTCCAGAGCTGCACTCACTATTCTGCTGCTGCAGTCACTGTGTACATACATTACATTACTGATCCTGAGTTACCTCCTGTATTATACTCCAGAGCTGCACTCACTATTCTGCTGGTGCAGTCACTGTGTACATACATTACTTATCCTGTATTATACTGCAGAGCTGCACTCACTATTCTGCTGCTGGAGTCACTGTGTACACACAGTACATTAGGTATCCCGAGGGAAGATAAGCGCAGCAGAATAGTGAGTGCAGCTGGAGGATGACTGCGGGTGATACAGGATATACAGATGTGTCAGAGCTGCCTCTTGTTGTCAGTCATTGATAAGGCGCCGTTGTCGTCTCTTGTGACTTGCGCTGTCTGCGTCTCAGGAATCCTCGGGGACTGGAAGACTCATTTCTCTGTGTCCCAGAATGAGAAGTTTGATGAATATTATCAGCAAGAGATGGCGAATACTGACCTGAGCTTCCGCATGTAGAGCCGGACCTGCACAACGCCTTCCCCGGAGACCGCACATCTGCTGGAGAAACGCACAGTGTGAACGGCAGCGCACATCTGCTGGAGAAACGCACAGTGTGAACGGCAGCGCACATCTGCTGGAGAAACGCACCCGTGTGAACGGCAGCGCACAGGATCGCAGCACGTCACATGCCACACTTCATAATAAATAAAATGGTTGTTTTCTAAGACTAAACATTGTCTCACTATTAACAAATCCAAAGAGTACAACTGGGGGTGCGAGAGCGGCAGAACTGTCATAGGGACAGTGGCAGAACTGTCATAGGGACAGTGGCAGAACTGTCATAGGGACAGTGGCAGAACTGTCATAGGGACAGTGGCAGAACTGTCATAGGGACAGTGGCAGAACTGTCATAGGGACAGTGGCAGAACTGTCATAGGGACAGTGGCAGAACTGTCATAGGGACAGTGGCAGAACTGTCATAGGGACAGTGGCAGAACTGTCATAGGGACAGTGGCAGAACTGTCATAGGGACAGTGGCAGAACTGTCATAGGGACAGTGGCAGAACTGTCATAGGGACAGTGGCAGAACTGTCATAGGGACAGTGGCAGAACTGTCATAGGGACAGTGGCAGAACTGTCATAGGGACAGTGGCAGAACTATCATAGGGACAGTGGCAGAACTGTCATAGGGCCAGTGTAAGGCTGCAGACCAGGGAGCGGGGTGCAGGGCCCAGAAGACGCAGCGAGTCACAACAAGACGAAAATTCACCCAATGACTCCCTGGATTATTGTTATACAAAGCGTCAGACACAAATCAGCAATCTACCAGTGACCGCAAACACCAGACAACAGGACCGCAAGCCAGAAAACACACAAGACCGACATTTTACTACAGTTTCCCTTTAAGTTTTATCTATTACCCTAAGAGTTAATTGGCAAAATTGAGCCCTCAATGATAGAGTCGCTGCACACTGACCCATAGTCTATCACTAACACTTAATGGTGCTGAACTAAACTCACAGATTGTGGATCTGTTTAACCTACTAATTCTCAATTCTGTATCTGTGCGAAAAGCGAATACCTGACATACGTCCAGAGAAATTATATTCCTGTACATAGGGGCAGTATTATAGCAGTTATATTCTTGTATATAGGGGCAGTATTATAGCAGTTATATTCTTGTATATAGGGGCAGTATTATAGCAGTTATATTCTTGTACATAGGGGGGCAGTATTATAGCAGTTATATTCTTGTATATAGGGGCAGTATTATAGCAGTTATATTCTTGTATATTGGGGCAGTATTATAGCAGTTATATTCTTGTACATAGGAGCAGTATTATAGCAGTTATATTCCTGTACATGGGGACAGTATTATAGTAGTTATATTCTTGTATATAGGAGCAGTATTATAGTAGTTATATTCCTGTACATAGGGGGCAGTATTATAGTAGTTATATTCCTGTACATGGGGACAGTATTATAGTAGTTATATTCTTGTACATAGGGGGCAGTATTATAGTAGTTATATTCCTGTACATAGGGGGCAGTATTATAGTAGTTATATTCTTGTACATAGGGGGCAGTATTATAGTAATTATATTCCTGTACATAGGGGGCAGTATTATAGTAGTTATATTCCTGTATATAGGGGGCAGTATTATAGCAGTTATATTCCTGTACATGGGGACAGTATTATAGTAGTTATATTCTTGTACATAGGGGGCAGTATTATAGCAGTTATATTCCTGTACATGGGGACAGTATTATAGTAGTTATATTCTTGTACATAGGGGGCAGTATTATAGTAGTTATATTCCTGTACATAGGGGGCAGTATTATAGTAGTTATATTCCTGTATATAGGGGGCAGTATTATAGCAGTTATATTCCTGTATATAGGGGCAGTATTATAGTAGTTATATTCTTGTACATAGGGGCAGTATTATAGCAGTTATATTCTTGTATATAGGGGCAGTATTATAGTAGTTATATTCTTGTACATAGGAGCAGTATTATAGTAGTTATATTCCTGTACATAGGGGGCAGTATTATAGCAGTTATATTCCTGTACATAGGGGCAGTATTATAGCAGTTATATTCCTGTACATAGGGGCAGTATTATAGCAGTTATATTCTTGTATATAGGGGGCAGTATTATAGTAGTTATATTCTTGTAAATAGGGGCAGTATTATAGTAGTTATATTCTTGTATTATAGCAGTTATATTCTTGTAAATAGGGGCAGTATTATAGCAGTTATATTCCTGTACATAGGGGCAGTATTATAGTAGTTATATTCTTGTACATAGGGGGCAGTATTATAGTAGTTATATTCTTGTACATAGGAGCAGTATTATAGTAGTTATATTCTTGTACATAGGAGACAGTATTATAGTAGTTATATTCTTGTACATAGGGGCAGTATTATAGTAGTTATATTCTTGTACATAGGGGGCAGTATTATAGTAGTTATGTTCTTGTACATAGGAGCAGTATTATAGTAGTTATATTCTTGTATATAGGGGCAGTATTATAGTAGTTATATTCTTGTACATAGGAGACAGTATTATAGTAGTTATATTCTTGTACATAGGAGGAGTATTATAGTAGTTATATTCTTGTACATAGGAGACAGTATTATAGTAGTTATATTCTTGTACATAGGGGGCAGTATTATAGTAGTTATATTCTTGTACATAGGGGGCAGTATTATAGTAGTTATATTCTTGTACATAGGGGGCAGTATTATAGCAGTTATATTCTTGTAAATAGGGGCAGTATTATAGCAGTTATATTCCTGTACATAGGGGCAGTATTATAGCAGTTATATTCTTGTATATAGGAGCAGTATTATAGTAGTTATATTCCTTTACATAGGGGCAGTATTATAGCAGTTATATTCTTGTACATAGGGGCAGTATTATAGTAGTTATAGTCTTGTATATAGGGGCAGTATTATAGTAGTTATATTCCTGTACATAGGGGCAGTATTATAGCAGTTATATTCTTGTACATAGGGGCAGTATTATAGTAGTTATATTCTTGCATATAGGAGCAGTATTATAGTAGTTCTATTCTTGTACATAGGGGCAGTATTATAGTAGTTATATTCTTGTATATAGGGGCAGTATTATAGTAGTTATATTCTTGTATATAGGTGGCAGTATTAGGCTATGTGCGCACGTTGCGTAAAAACATGCAGTTACGCTGCGCTTTGTAGCGCAGCGTAACTGCATGCGTCCAGCGTCCCCTGCACAGTCTATGGAGATTGTGCAGGGGCCGTGCGCACGTGGCGTCTAAAAGCGCAGCGCTTCGGCTACTGCCGAAGCGCTGCGCAAAAAGAAGTGACATGTCACTTCTTTCCTGCGCTTTGCCGGCAGCTCCTGCTCTGTCTATGGCAGGAGCTGCAGGCAGAGCGCATGGAATCGGCGCTCACTACGGACATTTCTGCAGCGATCTAAAGCGCACATGTGCTCTTCAGATCGCTGCAGAAATATCTGCAGGGCTAGTACGCAACGTGCGCACATAGCCTTATAGTAGTTATATTCTTGTATATAGGGGGCAGTATTATAGTAGTTATATTCTTGTATATAGGGGGCAGTATTATAGTAGTTATATTCTTGTACATAGGGGCAGTATTATAGTAGTTATATTCTTGTACATAGGGGGCAGTATTATAGTAGTTATATTCTTGTACATAGAGGGCAGTATTATAGTAGTTATATTCTTGTACATAGGGGGCAGTATTATAGTAGTTATATTCTTGTACATAGAGGGCAGTATTATAGTAGTTATATTCTTGTACATAGGAGCAGTATTATAGTAGTTATCTTCTTGTACATAGGAGCAGTATTATAGTAGTTATCTTCTTGTACATAGGAGCAGTATTATAGTAGTTATATTCTTGTACATAGGGGGCAGTATTATAGTAGTTATATTCTTGTACATAGGGGCAGTATTATAGTAGTTATATTCTTGTACATAGAGGGCAGTATTATAGTAGTTATATTCTTGTACATAGGGGCAGTATTATAGTAGTTATATTCTTGTACATAGGGGCAGTATTATAGTAGTTATATTCTTGTATATAGGGGGCAGTATTATAGTAGTTATATTCTTGTACATAGGGGCAGTATTATAGTAGTTATATTCTTGTATATAGGGGGCAGTATTATAGTAGTTATATTCTTGTATATAGGAGCAGTATTATAGTAGTTATATTCTTGTACATAGGGGGCAGTATTATAGTAGTTATATTCTTGTACATAGGGGGCAGTATTATAGTAGTTATATTCTTGTACATAGGGGGCAGTATTATAGTAGTTATATTCTTGTACATAGGGGGCAGTATTATAGTAGTTATAGTCTTGTACATAGGGGGCAGTATTATAGTAGTTCTATTCTTGTACATAGGGGCAGTATTATAGTAGTTATATTCTTGTACATAGGAGCAGTATTATAGTAGTTATATTCTTGTACATAGGAGCAGTATTATAGTAGTTATATTCTTGTACATAGGGGCAGTATTATAGTAGTTATATTCTTGTACATAGAGGGCAGTATTATAGTAGTTATATTCTTGTACATAGGGGGCAGTATTATAGTAGTTATATTCTTGTACATAGAGGGCAGTATTATAGTAGTTATATTCTTGTACATAGGAGCAGTATTATAGTAGTTATATTCTTGTACATAGGGGCAGTATTATAGTAGTTATCTTCTTGTACATAGGAGCAGTATTATAGTAGTTATATTCTTGTACATAGGGGGCAGTATTATAGTAGTTATATTCTTGTACATAGAGGGCAGTATTATAGTAGTTATATTCTTGTACATAGGGGCAGTATTATAGTAGTTATATTCTTGTACATAGAGGGCAGTATTATAGTAGTTATATTCTTGTACATAGGAGGCAGTATTATAGTAGTTATATTCTTGTACATAGGGGGCAGTATTATAGTAGTTATATTCTTGTACATAGGGGCAGTATTATAGTAGTTATATTCTTGTACATAGGGGGCAGTATTATAGTAGTTATATTCTTGTACATAGGAGCAGTATTATAGTAGTTATATTCTTGTATATAGGGGGCAGTATTATAGTAGTTATATTCTTGTACATAGGGGCAGTATTATAGTAGTTATATTCTTGTACATAGAGGGCAGTATTATAGTAGTTATATTCTTGTACATAGGGGGCAGTATTATAGTAGTTATATTCTTGTACATAGGGGGCAGTATTATAGTAGTTATATTCTTGTACATAGAGGACAGTATTATAGTAGTTATATTCTTGTACATAGAGGACAGTATTATAATAGTTATATTCTTGTACATAGGGGCAGTATTATAGTAGTTATATTCTTGTACATAGGGGCAGCATTATAGCAGTTATATTCTTGTACATAGGGGCAGTATTATAGTAGTTATATTCTTGTACATAGGGGCAGTATTATAGTAGTTATATTCTTGTACATAGGGGGCAGTATTATAGCAGTTATATTCTTGTACATAGGGGCAGTATTATAGTAGTTATATTCTTGTACATAGGGGGAAGTATTATAGCAGTTATATTCTTGTACATAGGGGCAGTATTATAGTAGTTATATTCTTGTACATAGGGGCAGTATTGTAGTAGCTATATTCTTGTACATAGGGGGCAGTATTATAGCAGTTATATTCTTGTATATAGGAGCAGTATTATAGTAGTTATATTCTTGTACATAGGGGCAGTATTATAGTAGTTATATTCTTGTACATAGGGGGCAGTATTATAGCAGTTATATTCTTGTACATAGGGGCAGTATTGTAGTAGCTATATTCTTGTACATAGGGGGCAGTATAATGGTTACTATAATGTGTACATGTTTTGGGGTTCTGTATGTGGGACTGTGGGTGATGAGACGGGTGCAGGACATTGCCCCTGTGAATTCTGTTGTTCAGCACTGTAATGATCCGCTACAAGGAACACATAAGAGCCAGGCGAACTGATTCCCACTGCCCAAACTTTACCAACATCATCTGTTGGATGAGGGCAGGAAGGATCCCATACACCTCATCGGTGGACGCAGACGCCTTTCTTCTATGGAGGCCTGTAGTCACACATAACTGGCTTTAGACACATTGGCTCATAAGCTCTAGGGAATGTTGTACATTATGTGATTGCAGAGACATTTTGTCCGCTAACATTACCAAGCAAATATTCACACCTGGATCCTGCTGCTGCATTTAGGAAGGTGAGACATTACTCAGTGGTAAATATACAGCGGATTATGGAGTGTGTCTGATAGGATTAGGCTTTAGCTCTGCTCCTGGTGTACGCAGTGTATAGTGTCTGATCACAAGAGTCATGCAAAAAGAATGTTTTATACAACAACTCCCTGATAAGCTCCAAGCGATTCCCACAGTCTGGGGTAAAATGATGCCAATGGTTTGGGAAATCTAATATACTTGTGATGAGCGGGCACTACCATGCTCGGGTGCTCAGTACTGGTAACTAGTGATGAGCGGGCACTACCATGCTCAGGTGCTCAGTACTGGTAACTAGTGATGAGCAGGCACTACCATGCTCGGGTGCTCAGTGGTAACTAGTGATGAGCGGGCACTACCATGCTCGGGTGCTCAGTACTGGTAACTAGTGATGAGCGGGCACTACCATGCTCATGGTGCTCTGTACTGGTAACTAGTGATGAGCGGGCACTACCATGCTCGGGTGCTCAGTACTGGTAACTAGTGATGAGCGGGCACTACCATGCTCGGGTGCTCTGTACTGGTAACTAGTGATGAGCGGGCACTACCATGCTCAGGTGCTCAGTTCTGGTAACTAGTGATGAGCGGGCACTACCATGCTCAGGTGCTCTGTACTGGTAACTAGTGATGAGCGGGCACTACCATGCTCGGGTGCTCTGTACTGGTAACTAGTGATGAGCGGGCACTACCATGCTCGGGTGCTCAGTACTGGTAACTAGTGATGAGCGGGCACTACCATGCTCAGGTGCTCTGTACTGGTAACTAGTGATGAGCGGGCACTACCATGCTCGGGTGCTCAGTACTGGTAACTAGTGATGAGCGGGCACTACCATGCTCGGGTGCTCTGTACTGGTAACTAGTGATGAGCGGGCACTACCATGCTCAGGTGCTCAGTTCTGGTAACTAGTGATGAGCGGGCACTACCATGCTCGGGTGCTCTGTACTGGTAACTAGTGATGAGCGGGCACTACCATGCTCGGGTGCTCGGTACTGGTAACTAGTGATGAGCGGGCACTACCATGCTCAGGTGCTCAGTACTGGTAACTAGTGATGAGCGGGCACTACCATGCTCGGGTGCTCAGTACTGGTAACTAGTGATGAGCGGGCACTACCATGCTTGGGTGCTCAGTACTGGTAACTAGTGATGAGCGGGCACTACCATGCTCAGGTGCTCAGTACTGGTAACTAGTGATGAGCGGGCACTACCATGCTCGGGTGCTCAGTACTGGTAACTAGTGATGAGCGGGCACTACCATGCTCGGGTGCTCAGTACTGGTAACTAGTGATGAGCGGGCACTACCATGCTCAGGTGCTCAGTACTGGTAACTAGTGATGAGCGGGCACTACCATGCTCGGGTGCTCAGTACTGGTAACTAGTGATGAGCGGGCACTACCATGCTCGGGTGCTCAGTACTGGTAACTAGTGATGAGCGGGCACTACCATGCTCAGGTGCTCAGTACTGGTAACTAGTGATGAGCGGGCACTACCATGCTCAGGTGCTCAGTACTGGTAACTAGAGTTGAGCGGGCACTACCATGCTCGGGGTAGGGGGGGGATTTTTTTTTTTTCACCAGAAGTTAATTTACACCTCATCTGAGCATGCTGTTAAAAAAAAAATGGATCCATCTCCGGATTCTGTCATTTGATGGATTATGATGGATCCTGCGCCCGTAGGCTTCCATAACAGCTAACGATGGACTGAGGGATCCGTCGCTCTCTGTTTTTCTGATGGACGTCGTCTCCATGTGACGGGCACACATTTTGTGATGGATCCGTTGTGTGACGGATGGAACGTCATGGCATCCGTCGCTAATACAAGTCAATGAGAAAAAAACGGATCCAGCGCTGGATGTGTGAAAGGGGCCAAGGCTTTGGGGCTGATCCAGCACTGGATGTGTGAAAGGGGCCAAGGCTTTGGGGCTGATCCAGCACTGGATGTGTGAAAGGGGCCAAGGCTTTGGGGGCGGCTCCAGCACTGGATGTGTGAAAGGGGCCAAGGCTTTGGGGCTGATCCAGCACTGGATGTGTGAAAGGGGCCAAGGCTTTGGGGCTGATCCAGCACTGGATGTGTGAAAGGGGCCAAGGCTTTGGGGCTGATCCGGCACTGGATGTGTGAAAGGGGCCAAGGCTTTGGGGCTGATCCAGCACTGGATGTGTGAAAGGGGCCAAGGCTTTGGGGCTGATCCGGCACTGGATGTGTGAAAGGGGCCAAGGCTTTGGGGCTGATCCGGTCTCTGCAGAGTTTTGGGCTTCATTTCCTCCGGCCATCATCAGAGCACATTGCAGGATATTGCTGCCTCTGGAGGAATTGACCGTTTTGCAGTTTTTACATCAGTAGCCTCCTGAATGCAGGAAATCTGAGTCTTGCTTTGTTTCTGGCCCCAGCAGAGAAACCAAACACTTCTACCTGCTTTCTCCATAGATTTGTGGTAAGCGGCTCAGTCCTGGGGGACCGCCCTGACCAAGACTCTCTCAGTCCCTAAGTAATCCCTCTAAAGGTACTTTCACACCTCCGGTTTTTCTTCCGCGGCACAATCCGGCACTTTTGCAGGAAAATCGCAACCGGTTTTTTTTGCTGCCGGTTGCGATTTTCCTGCATAGACTTTAATTAGTGCCGCATTGTGCCGCATGGCCTTGCGTTCCATCCGGTTTTTGCCGCATGCGGCAGATTTAGCCGATGCGGCGGCCGGATGGAATGTTGCCTGGCACGTTTTTTCGTGCGGCAAAAAAAACCGCATTGCGCCGCATTCGGCCGATGCGGCGCACATCTCTCAATGCATGCCTATGGCGGCCGGATGCGGCGCGATGCGGCAAATACCGCATCCGGCCGCCGCATGCGGTTTTTGCCACTGCGCATGCTCAGTAGCATGCCGCAAGCGGCAAAAACCGGGTGGGCCGCATGGGAAAGACTTATGCAAAGGATGCGGTGTTTTCACCGCATCCGTTGCATAGCTTGCACAGCCGGATTGAGCCGCAGGGCTCAAACCGGATGTGTGAAAGTAGCCTAAGGCTACTTTCACACATCAGGTTTTTTCCGGAAAAAAACGGGTAAAACGGATCTGGTCTTGCGTCCGTTTTACCCCCATAGATTTGCATTGCTACCGGATTGTGCCTGATGGCTTTGCGTTCCATCGATGGCTTTGCGTTCCATCAGTTTTTTTCCGGATGCAGCAAAATTAATTAATGCGGCGGCCGGATGGAACGTTTCATGTAACGTTTTTTGGCCCCTTAAAAAAACTGCATAGCACCGGATCCGGCGCAATACGGCGTGTTTTACAATGGAAGCCTATGGACGCCGGATCCGGCGTAATGCGTCAAAAAACGGATGCGGCTGCCGGATCCGTTTTCGTAAACTGAGCATGCTCCAATGCTTTGAAAAAACGGATCCAGCAAAAAAAAAAAAAAAAACGGATGCAAAAACGGATCCAACAGATCCGTTTTTACGCATCCGGTATAATGGATGCGTTAAAAAACGGATCCGGTGGATACGGTTTTTACATTTTTTTTTGCCGCATCCGTTGGATCAGGAAAAAAAAGGATTGTGCCTGAATGCAGAAACCTGATGTGTGAACGTAGCCTGAGGCTGCTTTCACATTTCCGTCGCCTTGAGACAATCCGGTATGCAGCAACATATTTCGTTTTTTCCCCATAGAGTTGTATTAATGACGGATTGTGACTCATGACCCTGCGTTGCGGCCGTCTCGCGAAGGATCAGTTGTGGAGTGACGGACCGTCAGGCGGAAGCAACGCAGAATGTAACTTATTTTGTGTTCGTGGAAAAAAGGCCAGCGACGGATCCGTCGGCGTGTGTAGTTCGGTATAATGGAAGCCTATGGGCGCGGAATCCGTCGGAATTTGTCAAATGATGGATTCCAGTGACGGATCCATCTTTTAGCAACAGAGCGTGCTCAGATGTGTAAATTCCCTTCTGGTGAAAAATATCTGTGGCGCCCTGGACAAGCCAGGACGTCACAGGTACTGCAACAACACACCCCACACCCCGGTCAGGCACACCAGCCACACACACACAAATCCTTGTTGCCTCCCTCCAGGGGCTGATGTCCCCACCAGGTGGGGCGGAGCCAGGCGGCTGGCTCCTCCCACTGAGGAGTTCACAGTCCTGGAGGCGGGAAAGAAGGTCAGACAGGAGTTGAGAGTTGAAGGGAGTAGTAGTGGAGGAGCAGACTGGCCGTGTCCAGGTACGTGGCCCGGGCATATACAGCAAGGTTGGCAGACGGTGGTGACCGTCTGCAAGAGAGGCAGATTGACGCACAACTGTAAGGACCGGGGACGGGCGGTGGCCCGCCGGCACCAGACCGGGGAGCGAAGAGAAGCCAGCACCATTCGGCAGGGCCTCCGGACCCCGACCAGGCTAGGAGTCGCCGTTAAACCGGTCAAATCCGTCAGCGACGGGAACCTCCGGGGTTTCCCAGCAGTAAAGACCCGACTGAAGGCAACCGTCCAAACCGTGAGGGAGAGAAAGCTACCGCCACAGCTAGAGCTCCCAGGGCCAGCGCCTGCGGGCAACAACAGGGGCTCCCTTAGCCAACACATTGCTGGGGAGCGGGATATTGGTGGGAAGCCATCGGGGCCGAGAACAAAACACCGGTGCAGGGAGAGACCATTACCGCCAACCTACCGGGAGTGACCGCCGCAGCCGTCTGTGGGACTCGTCCATCCAGCCGTTTGTTTTACAAGAGACTCCGTGTGTGTTACTGGCTGAGTAAGTACCACCGTGCCGTCTGGCACTGCGCTGCCCCGCGACCCTGCACCCGGCCAAGCCCCGCAATCCACCAAACAGACAATAACTCCGGGCCTCGGGACCACCAAACCCCCTACCCACGGAGGGGAGGAAAACATCCCAGCTGCTCCCTGTCATCGCTCCCGGGATCCCCGTACAGAGCAGCGGTGGTGCCCCAACCTCACCACACACCGTGGGTGGCATCACAAACCGACACCCAAACACCAACAGATCACACCTTTCACTCACAGGCGAGGAGCGCCGCTCGAGTCCCTGGATCCGGACCACCGCTCGACAGCAGCGGCGTCCCCTCCCCGCCCGCGACATATCTATGTGATAATACTGTAAATATTGGAGGGAACATTTTACTGGGCAATGCAGAATCATTCTAGGAAACATTGCTAGCATGGTTTACCAATTGGTATCCCCTCTTCATTTGTGATGTGCATGCACCATAAAAGCCCCATACAGTGACCAGACCTCAGCAGAACATAACCTGTGCATTTACATCCAATCCTTGCCGGTCCCATGTCCCGGTGGTGAAGTGGTTAAGCTCTTGCAGACTGTGACATTGTGCTCTCAGCACCCCCCTATAGTGAGCCTCTGATCAGCCTCCATCACTTCCCCCTGACACAAGTAACATGAACACCAGCTGCTAAAGCATCAGATTCCATGTAAAATACCGCCACTCACTGTCCAAGCACCAGATGTGACTGCTCAGCAGATGTAGCAGGGCTGATCCCTGGTGATTTTGTGGAATTTTTGCTTCCATATTGACTTTAATGGGCTCAGATCTCAAAAAAACAATTTGGTCTTATTGAATAGGAAAACAATAACTGTGTGCACAGAAATAATCCGCCCCAACGTTCCCTCATTCATTAGGCTCCTGTAGCTGATAAGGCTTTCTTCAATGCTGCAAGTTCATGGCCGGGCAGCGATGGAGGAGGGGACAGGGAGGAGGCCAGGCTTTGTATTGGAGCCAGAATTGAGAGGAATACAAAGTACTGGGGACAGTGAGGAGAAAACTGCGGAGAGCTGCGGCTGGTGAGTGACCTATAGGGCGGTGGACGGGCAATGGAAAGGGGTTATCCATCGGATATTGCAGGAAAGACCTAAACTAGGGCAGAGGTCTCCAACTCCAGTCCTCAGGAGCCACCGACCGGAATGAAATCACCTTCACAAGTGATGATTCCAACACCTCAATGCTCAGGACGTCCTGTAAACGCCGGTGGATGCTGAGCAGGGCCGGCGTCAGCACCCGGCAAACCCGGGCAAATGCCGGGGCCCTGGAGAGCCGGGGGGGCCCACTCTGCCTTGTCAGTTCTCCTGTCCCTTGGCCGGGGCCCACTCGCCTTTACAATTCTGCTGCCCCCGGCCGAGTTCCGGGGACCGCAGTCCTCGGCAGCAATCTGCGGCGCCGTCACTTTAAGGCGCGCAGACATCCTGGTTTGAACTTCATCTGTGGGCGGAGCTACCGCCTTCTCAGTCCCACAGATGAAGGAGGCGAGCTTCTGTCCGGCGCTGTGTGGACCCCCTCTCCACCGTGACCTAATCGGGTAAGTACCCTCCCCGCCTCCCCATTATGGGCCCCCGTGAGCTGCTTCTACCCTCCCAGATGTATGCCCCGCCAATCCCTCCCCCCCCCGCCGATGCTGCGGGTGCTGTCCTCGCCGAGCAGCAGAGTTGTGTGTGTGTGTTTGTCTGTATGTAGCAGAGTTGTGTGTGTCTGTATGTAGCAGAGTTGTGTGTGTCTGTATGTAGCAGAGTTGTGTGTGTTTGTCTGTATGTAGCAGAGTTGTGTGTGTCTGTATGTAGCAGAGTTGTGTGTGTTTGTATGTAGCAGAGTTGTGTGTGTCTGTATGTAGCAGAGTTGTGTGTGTCTGTATGTAGCAGAGTTGTGTGTGTGTGTTTCTGTCTATATGCAGCAGACTTGTGTGTGTGTGTGTGTCTGTATGTAGCAGAGTTGTGTGTGTTTGTCTGCCTGTATGTAGCAGAGTTGTGTGTGTTTGTCTGCCTGTAGCAGAGTTGTGTGTGTTTGTCTGTATGTAGCAGAGTTGTGTGTGTCTGTCTGTATGTAGCAGAGTTTGTGTGTGTGTGTCTGTATGTAGCAGAGTTGTGTGGGTTTGTCTGCCTGTATGTAGCAGAGTTGTGTGTGTTTGTCTGTATGTAGCAGAGTTGTGTGTGTTTGTCTATATGCAGCAGACTTGTGTGTGTGTGTTTGTCTGCCTGTAGCAGAGTTGTGTGTGTTTGTCTGTATGTAGCAGAGTTGTGTGTGTTTGTCTGCCTGTAGCAGAGTTGTGTGTGTTTGTCTGTATGTAGCAGAGTTGTGTGTGTCTGTCTGTATGTAGCAGAGTTGTGTGTGTGTGTGTCTGTATGTAGCAGAGTTGTGTGGGTTTGTCTGCCTGTATGTAGCAGAGTTGTGTGTGTTTGTCTGTCTGTATGTAGCAGAGTTGTGTGTGTGTGTGTGTCTGTAAGTGTATATGACTGTATAGATTTGTCTGTTTATATGTATTTTTGTGAGTTTGTCTTTAAATATGTATATGTACGTGTTCGTATCGGTGTCTGTGTGTGGATGGGGCCCACTGGGACTCTTCCGCCCGGGGCCCACAAAAACCTGGAGCCGGCCCTGATGCTGAGGACTGGAGTTGGAGAACCATGGACTAGTAGTTTATTTTTTTTTTTCCATGTGGCTCATATTAGACAAGATGAACGCAGAATGGCGCCGGAAAGATTGGGTTAAAGTCCGCGGCGTCCCGATAATCTGCGCTTTTACTCAGAACTGGGAACGGATCGATAATTTCCAAGCGAGAAATGAGGACATTATCATCGCCACGTACCCCAAATCAGGTCAGTCTGGAGTGTCTGGACCCAGAGAGCGCGGGGTTAAAAAGTGGCCATCTTTATTAATGGAAGCGATTGTATCCTTCAGGGACAACGTGGATGAGTGAGATCGTGGACGTGATCCTGAGTGACGGCGACACAGACAAGAGCCGCAGAGACGCCATTTTCAACAAGGTTCCCATGCTGGAGTTCTGGGCTCCGGGTACAGTGCCCCCAGGTATCTAACAGCTCCCCTCCTCTTATACATCCCCTTCTGACAGTCATCTCAGTAATTACCCACATATTTCTATTTTCAGGGTCTCAGCTGTTAGAGGCTCTGCCGTCTCCTCGAGTGGTGAAAACCCATCTCCCAGTGTCCCTCTTTCCTGCGTCATTTTGGGACAATAGCTGTAAGGTACTGGCGCGTTCATGGCTGCCCGTCCAGTCATCACCCGCTCCATTCTCACATCTTCACGGCCTCGTGTCTTTATCAGATTATCTATGTAGCCAGGAATCCGAAAGACGTGGCCGTGTCCTTCTATCATTTCGACAAGATGAACCAACTGCACCCGGAGCCGGGGACCTGGGAGGGATACGTGGACAAGTTCATCCACGGAAACAGTGAGAGGCGAAAAGCGGAATATTCAGAGTTTGCTTTTGTCATGGACGGGTCACTGACTTGTTTTCCGGTTTGTCCTAGTGGGATTCGGGCCATGGGGCGCACATGTCAAGGAATTCTGGGCCCTAAAACAGGACAGAAATATCCTTTACATTTTCTATGAAGATATGCTGGAGGTGAGAGTTACTCCTAATGTGGTCGTCTAGAAGTGCTAAGCCCTTCCCAGGTCTGCGCACCCCTTGTAGGCTCCTGGCACATCGGGCAATATATACTGTATATAACTAGCTGCAGTACCCGGCCCTGCCCGGGAGAGTAACTAAGTGTCTCTGTGTCTCTCTGCCGAGCTCTCTGTATCAGTCTCTGTGTGTGTGTGTTTCTGTCTGTGTCTCTCTCTCTCTGTCCGTCTGTGTGTCTCTGCATAGGTCTCTGTCCCGGCATGTGTCTGTGTGTTTTGGTCTGTCTCTGTGTGTGTGTCTCTGCATGTATCTCTCTGTCCCTGCGTGTCTCTGTCCCTGTCCGTCTATTTGTCTCTGTCCCTGCGTGTCTATCTCTTTGTGTCTGTGTGTCTCTGTCCCTGCGTGTCTGTGTGTCTCTGTCCCTGCGTGTCTGTGTGTCTCTGTCCCTGCGTGTCTCTGTCCCTGCGTGTCTGTGTGTCTCTGTCCCTGCGTGTCTCTTTGTGTCTGTGTGTCTCTGTCCCTGCGTGTCTGTGTGTCTCTGCGTGTCTGTTTGTCTCTTTGTGTCTGTGTGTCTCTGTCCCTGCGTGTCTGTGTGTCTCTGCGTCTCTGTCCCTGCGTGTCTGTTTGTCTCTTTATGTCTGTGTGTCTCTTTGTGTCTGTGTGTCTCTGTCCCTGCGTGTCTGTGTGTCTCTGTCTCTGCGTGTCTGTTTGTCTCTTTGTGTCTGTGTCTCTGTCCCTGCGTGTCTGTGTGTCTCTGCGTGTCTCTGTCCCTGCGTGTCTGTTTGTCTCTTTAGGTCTGTGTGTCTCTTTGTGTCTGTGTGTCTGTCCCTGCGTGTCTGTTTATCTCTTTGGGTCTGTGTGTCTCTGTCCCTGCGTCTGTTTGTCTCTTTGTGTCTGTGTGTCTCTGCGTGCCTGTGTTGCTGTCTGTCTCTTTGTGTGTCTCTGCGTGTGTCTCTCTGTCCCCACATGTCTCTGTGTGTCTGTGTCTCTGTCTTTGTGTGTCTGTCTCTACCGATATCATTTCCTTACACATGAGCTTCTTATACTAAGAATGTCCTCTGTTGCCTATAGCAACCAATCACAGCTCCTATTAATGACCTGTAGCTCCCAGCTCCATTGACTTTAATGTAAGCAGATTTTTTTGCAAATAATTGTAAAGTGCGGGGTTAAATTTTCCCTTCAAAACATAGTCTATGATGTTCCCTGAGTCACATGAGGCATGTGTGCAAAATGTTGTGATTGTACATGTGACGGTTTGCGGATTCCTTTAGCAGACATACACACACAGCTTTATATATTAGAGATATATATATATTTGCAACATTTTTTTGTATCTTTCATAATTTATTTTTTTTAATTGCAGAAAATATGAAAGAAATAATAACCCTGATATATTTTCCTGTTTTATACACTAGAGGGAGCAGTTGCTCACCTTTGCCTAGAAAAGCAGTAGCAGCAGCTAGCTGTGACCGCTGCACAGGTGTGTGATGTGGGAGACGATGCACAGAAGGAGGTGATGTGGTTTGGAATCACACTGCAGCCTCATTCTGTTGGTGACAGCGCGGTGATATATGTGTGTGGTCGGTGGATATGGCACTGCTCCTTGGAGCTTGTGAGCACTCTGGCACTCAGGAGCGAGTGGATAGTTGCGACATTTTACCAGGAGCTGCGTCTCCATGATCCCGAGCTCACGGCTGCTCACGAGCTCCAGTCTGTAGCTGCACTTTGCACCCCAAGACCTGTATTGTCGGAGGACGGCAACACAGGTGCGAAACGTGAGAAAAGGAGCGGAGCGGCGCTGGACACCGGGGAAGACGGCGATGGGTAAGTATATTCACCCACTTACACTACATACACATTTCCACAGATTTAGGAAATAAAAAAAAATAATTGGAGTGCTTCTTTACCCTATTTAATTGGAATATTTCTCTATCTCTTTCAATACACAGGACCCTCGGCGGGAAATTCGGAAAGTGATGAAGTTTCTGGGAAAAGATTTCTCGGAAGACGTCTTGGAGAAGATTTGTCTACACACTTCCTTTAATGCCATGAAAGAAAACCCAACCACAAACTACACCGCTATCCCCTCTTCCATCATGGACCACTCAGTGTCTCCGTTTATGAGGAAAGGTACAACACTGCCACCTGGTGGCCACAGTGTGAATCGCGCTTTCTTCCACTGTCGTATTATTTTTCATGTATAACTTATACAGCAGACAATGTATATTACCGTAGGAAATACACGTTTTACAAACAGCAGAGGTAGATATATTATTGAAGCCGACCAATCTACATAGTGGTATGGCAACGGAGACCTTTAGAACCCGCATTTTTCGGCGTGTGGATATGCGTTTATATACTGTGAAGATTCACTATACATCACTGTTCACCATTTGTTGGACTGAAGCTTTGTTTATTTTTATTTTTTTACTGCCATTGTATCTTTCATTTTTTTTTTTTTTTTACAACCAAAATGTATTTTGTCACTTACCATGCCGGTGCATCCAAATCTGTATAACGAGGATGTACTAAAATGTATGGTAAATTCTCTTGTCTATACAGTGGGTACAGAAAGTATTCACACCCCTTTACATTTTTCACTCTTTGTTTCATTGCAGCCATTTGGTATTTTTCCTCATTAATGTACACTCTGCCCCCATCCCCCATCTTCCCATCCCCCATCCTCATCTCCCATCTTCATCTTCCCATCCCCATCTTCCCATCCCCATCTTCCCATCCCCCATCTTCCCATCCCCCATCTTCGCTTCCCCATCTTCCCATCCCCATCTTCCCATCCCCATTTTCCCATCCCCCATCTTCCCATCCCCCATCCTCATCTCCCATCTTCATCTTCCCATCCCCATCTTCCCATCCCCAATCCTCATCTTCCCATCCCCATCTTCCCATCCCCCATCTTCGCTTCCCCATCTTCCCATCCCCCCATCCCCATCTTCCCATCCCCATTTTCCCATCCCCCATCTTCGCTTCCCCCATTTTCCCATCCTCCATCTTCCCTTCCCCCATCTTCCCTTCCTCCATCTTCCCTTCCTCCATCTTCCCATCCTCCATCTCCCCATCCCCATCTCCCCATCCCCATCTTCCCATCCCCCCATCCCCCATCTCCCCATCTTCACAGAATAAAAAAAAAAAAAACAGATGTAGAAATTTTTGCAAATGTATTAAACAAGAAAAACTGAAATCTTCCATGGTGATAAGTATTCAGCCCCTTTGCTCAGTGTTGAGTAGACGCCTCCCTTTTGAGCCAGCACAGCCATGAGTCTTCTTGGGATCCTGGATTTGGGGATCCTCGGCCATTCTTCTTGCAGATCCTCTCCAGTTCCGTCAGGTTGGATGGTGAACGTTGGTGGACACCATTTTCCGGTCTCTCCAGAGATGCTCAGTTGGGTTTAGGTCAGGGCTCTGGCTGGGCCGATCAAGACTGGTCACAGAGTTGTTCTGAAGCCGCTCCTTTGTTATTTTAGCTGTGTGCTTAGGGTCATTGTCTTGTTGGAAGGTGAAGCTTCGGCCAAGTCTAAGGTCCAGAGCATCTGGAAGAGGTTTTCTTCCAGGATATCCCTGTACTTGGCCGCATTCATCTTTCCTTCAGTTGTAACCAGTCGTCCTGTCCCTGCCCCATAGCATGATGCTAACACCACCATGCTTCACTGTGGGGATTGTATTGGGCAGGTGATGAGCAGTGCCTGGTTTTCTCCACACATACCGCTTAGAACTGTTTGGTGATAATTCTATCTTCGTCTCATCAGACCAGAGAATCTTATTTCTCATAGTCTGGGATCCCTCATGGGTTTTTTTTGCAAACTCTATGCGGCTTTCATATATCTTGCACTGATGAGAGGCTTCCGTCGGGTCGCTCTGCCATAAAGGCCCGACTGGTGGAGGCTGCAGTGATAGGTGACTTTGTGGACCTTTCTCCCATCTCCATACTGCATCTCTGGAGCTCAGCTGCAGTGATCTTGGGGTTCTTCTTTACCTCTCACCAAGGCTCTTCTCCCGTGATTGCTCAGTTTGGCTGGACGGTCGGGTCTAGGAACAGTTCTGCTGGTCCCAAACTTCTTCCATTTAAGGATTATGGAGGCCACTGTGCTCTTAGGAGCCTTGAGTACTGCAGAAATTCTTTTGTAACCTTGGCCAGATCTGTGCCTTGCCACAATTCTGTCTCTGAGCTCCTTGGGCAGTTCCTTTGACCTCATGATTGTCATTTGGTGTGACATGCAGTGTGAGCTGTGAGGTCTTATATAGACAGGTGGGCGCCTTTCCAAATCACGTCCTATCAGTGTAATTACATACATCTGGACTCCAATGAAGGAGTAGAACCATCTCAAGGAGGATCACAAGGAAATGGAAAGCACGTGACTTACATATGAGTGTCTGAGCAAAGGGGCTGAATATTTATCACCATGAGATATACTGAGCAAAGGGGTTGAATACTTATGACCATGTGATATTTCAATTTTTCTTGTTTAATAAATTTGCAAAAATTTCAACATTTCTGTTTTTTTTCTGTCAAGATGGGGGACGGGGGCAGAGTGTACATTAATGAGAATTTACCAAATGGCTGCAATGAAACAAAGCGTGAAAAATGTAAAGGGGTGTGAATACTTTCTGTACC
Source organism: Anomaloglossus baeobatrachus (assembly GCF_048569485.1). Lineage (NCBI taxonomy): Eukaryota > Metazoa > Chordata > Amphibia > Anura > Aromobatidae > Anomaloglossus > Anomaloglossus baeobatrachus. The sequence goes on from NC_134359.1 coordinate 300,072,363, forward strand.
AGTGTATGTCCAAACAGCCATATCTGACCTGTATCTGTGGCAGTGAAGTAACAGCGCTCGCTCTCTCCTTTTCTCAGGAATCTGTGGAGATTGGAAGAACCACTTCACCGTGTCTCAGAGCGAGAAATTTGATGAGTATTATCGGAAAGAAATGTCGGGCACAGATCTGTCCTTCCGCTTCGTGGTCTGAAATAACCCAACACTGCAAACTCTCCACCGGGCCGAGGAGGGTCTACATAGAGCGTGGTGGTCTGAGATAATGATAGGAAGACAGAAGTCTTGACCAATTAATGCTCAGACATCTGAGAACAGGAGGAGTCTTAAGGTTCCTGGAGGCATCGGACTAAAGTCGATGAAAATGGACCATAGAGAGCTGTAGTTGACAAGCCTTTTATTAAATTTCTGACGGAAAGAAGTCCACATCATCCACTCTTCTCAGATATGACCCTATTTGCGCTACATTTTTCTTTCCAGTTTATTGCCTTCAGGTTTAAATGCCTGTATTGGCCAATGAGGACTCCAACAGGTATGGTCAATTGCTCATGCAACCTTCATCCAACCTGTACCTTCTGCACATGGCTACCTTTAGAACTGTTACTGTATTTCCCCAAAAATAAGACAGTCATATTTTTTTTGCCCTAGGGCTTATTTTCGGGAAAAAGCTTACTACCCCCCCCCCCTTCAAAAAAAAAAAAAAAAAAGCAGATCTCCCTTCCCAGGAGAGTCATACCAGACCTCGGGCGTCTGCATCGCTCCCAGGTCCTCCAGCGATCCTCGGCGGGTGCTCCCAGTAGGTAGGCTCGATGCGATCATCCCCTGCCTCTGACCGACACTGACACATCAGATTGCCCTCACCACATCCGGTTATACCGATTGCTTCCAGGCGGAAACTAGAAAAGAGAAGCGCTGATAGGGTTTTACCAGATTACACACACGGTTTAGCATATATCACAATACACTCACCGATTCAGGTTGTGAGAGGTCACAACCACCACAGATAGCATCAGACAATGGCGGCTGCAGCGGCCCCACGTGTTTGCAGATCAAAGTGGAGAAGGAGAAGGGGTTAAACCCGCGCAATCCGCCAGATAAATTCAGAGGAGATGTTGATAATTCAGAACATTCTTTTATTCCATGGGTCTACGCGTTTCAAGGTCTGTGACCTCTTCTTCAGGACCAGTAAATCAACACTACATGTACATACAAATGAAGCTCTTTTATACCTGTGGTAACCACAAAGTACCGCCTCCCGGCACTTTGAAAAAAGTCAGAAGGGAAAGAAAAAAAAAACAAAAAAAACCAAACATCTGCATGCATGATACAGCGTTTTTCACAGATATCATATACTTTGTAGAATGCTATTATACTGGTCATAAAAACAATTTATATGAGAAATACACATTCATAAAATGGAAAATTATAAAATAAAAAGAAAAGGAAAGAAAAAAATGTCAAAAATCAGGACACGAACTCCAAGAAAGTTGCCCATAAGGTAACCTTCGATTTTTGTGGTGTACGCCACCAGTAGTTCTCAAAAATCTGTGTATCCCTAAAGTTATGTTCACAAGGTTGTGATATATGCGTACAATTAAATAAAACATATGTTTAATAAATATATTAAAAACATTTCAATATAGAAAAAATGATAAAGGAAAGAGATGAAATAAAATGATAATAAAAATGCATAATTTGCTGTGAACTTTTTATATAGAATAAAAATTCTTTCACCCAGGAGTACAAAGTGATGTGTATAAAATATCTGTGAATAAAAATTTATAATATAATGTGTGCTATATTCTTTGTTTGTGTGTTAAAGAGGATGTGATATTTACTTTTTCAAAGAGGATCATAGTATCAACGAGCTTAAGGTTATTAGCGGGCATAAGCGTGTGAAAAAATATATATATGTGTGCGCATGCTTTTGACCCTACCATGAGGACACATAGTACAGCGGTATGGAGTAGATGCCAGAACTGGGACCGTGGGAATAAAATCTAAGGCGCCTGGGCCAGGGATATAGCTGGTTCAAGGTGGCTGTGTATGCAGTTATTAGGGAGTATCAATAGGGATTTGTTCAATTGGTGTTATAATGATGTCTGCCTTTTTTCCATGTACCAAAGTGCAATGTCGGGACAATCCATGTAAGAGGAACCCTTTCTTGATGTTATGTCTATGGGAATTTAATCTGTTATGTAGGGGCTGTCTAGTCCTTCCTACATATTTTTTACCGCATGCACAATCTTTGAAAAAGAAAAAGTAAATATCACATCCTCTTTAACACACAAACAAAGAATATAGCACACATTATATTATAAATTTTTATTCACAGATATTTTATACACATCACTTTGTACTCCTGGGTGAAAGAATTTTTATTCTATATAAAAAGTTCACAGCAAATTATGCATTTTTATTATCATTTTATTTCATCTCTTTCCTTTATCATTTTTTCTATATTGAAATGTTTTTAATATATTTATTAAACATATGTTTTATTTAATTGTACGCATATATCACAACCTTGTGAACATAACTTTAGGGATACACAGATTTTTGAGAACTACTGGTGGCGTACACCACAAAAATCGAAGGTTACCTTATGGGCAACTTTTCTTGGAGTTCGTGTCCTGATTTTTGACATTTTTTTCTTTCCTTTTCTTTTTATTTTATAATTTTCCATTTTATGAATGTGTATTTCTCATATAAATTGTTTTTATGACCAGTATAATAGCATTCTACAAAGTATATGATATCTGTGAAAAACGCTGTATCATGCATGCAGATGTTTGTTTTTTTTTTGTTTTTTTTTTCTTTCCCTTCTGACTTTTTTCAAAGTGCCGGGAGGCGGTACTTTGTGGTTACCACAGGTATAAAAGAGCTTCATTTGTATGTACATGTAGTGTTGATTTACTGGTCCTGAAGAAGAGGTCACAGACCTTGAAACGCGTAGACCCATGGAATAAAAGAATGTTCTGAATTATCAACATCTCCTCTGAATTCATCTGGCGGATTGCTTCCAGGCGGCAGAGGATCCTGGGACGCATGCAGTGGAGTGTGAGGACCTGCGGGTGGGATGCATCGATGTGTTCCACCGCCGAGTACCCCATGCATTCCACCGCAGGTCCTCGCACTCCACTGCACAGCGTACCAGGTGCCAGAAGACATCAGTATCACCAGATGTGGTGAGTGTGTGCGTGCAATCTCTGTTCAGCGCCTGGAGAGTATGATTGCGGGGTCTTGTGTCTTCTTTCTTCTGGGGGGGTCTGCTTTATATAATGAAGTGTCCTGCAGTATTCGCTAACTTTTTTTTAGCTGCATGGACACTTCATTACTGAACCGTGACTAGGGCTTATTTTTGAGGTACAGCTTACATTTAAAGCCTTATGCCGAAAACTCCTGCTAGGCCTTATTTTTGGGTAAACACAGTATATCCCATAATAGCCTACAAGATAAGTAACTCCATGAACCTATGAGAAGTCTATAGAGGGCAATCAGGTCCATTGTAGCAATGTATCGCTCCATATACCACGTACAATTAGTTCTTGTCTAATTATTGTATTTATTAAACTCTGGAATCACGATTGGTCGTTTGTGTTTGATTCGTAGGCAGTGAAGTACCGTGAATCAGTAAAGCCCCCCCCCCCCGTCACACATAGTGAGGTCGTTAGCAAGATCACTGAAACGTCACAGGTTTTGTGACGCAACAGTGATCTCGCTACGTGTGACACATAGCAGCGACCGCCCCCCGCTGCAATATTGCCGATCGTACCGCTTCATTTTTTGATCCTTGGTGTCCCACTGGGCAGCATGCATCGCTGTGTTTGACGCCATACCTCGTCAGAGCAGAGGGGCGTGGAAAAGGCAATGGAAAGGCACGCCTGGGTGGAAACACTATGCCTCTATCGAGGTCTGAGTCGTCAGAATAGCTGCTGTGTGACAGGGTCCCAACGACCGCCGAGCTCGTTATACGGATCGCTGTATCGTTGCTGCATCGTTACCCTGTTTCCTCGAAAATAAGAGACTGTCTTATATTTTTTTTTGCCCTGAAAAAAGTACTATGTCTTATTTTCAGGGGGTGTCTTATTCTCGAGGAGACATGGTTGGGGGTAAGTTTACCCCCACAAAAAGCAGACACCCCCCCCCCCCCTCCCAGGATAGTCAATACTCACCATCCCAGGGCGTCTGGAAGGCTCCCAGATCTCCCTGTGATCTCCCATCAGGAACGCTGCACGCCTCCCCTGCGTGTGGCTGACATTAGATCACACACACACACACACACACACACACACACACACACACACTTCTCTCTGCAGCTGTGCTCCCCTGCGTCTGGCTGACATCAGATCTCACACACACACACACACACACACACACACTCACACACACACACACACACACACACACACACTTCTCCCTGCAGTTGTGCTCCCCTGCGTCTGGCTGACATCACATACACACACACACACACACACACACACACACTTCTCCCTGTGATCTCCCTGCAGCTGTGCTCCCCTGCGTCTGGCTGACATCAGATCTCACACACACACACACACACACACACACACACACACACACACACACCTCCCTGCAGCTGTGCTCCCCTGCGTCTGGCTGACATCAGATCACACACACACACACACACACACACACACTTCTCCCTGTGATCTCCCTGCAGCTGTGCTCCCCTGCGTCTGGCTGACATCAGATCTCACACACACACACACACACACACACTCACACTCCCACACACACACACTTCTCCCTGCAGTTGTGCTCCCCTGCGTCTGGCTGACATCACATACACACACACACACTTCTCCCTGTGTTCTCCCTGCAGCTGTGCTCCCCTGCGTCTGGCTGACATCAGATCACACTCACACACACTTCTCCCTGTGATCTCCCTGCAGCTGTGCTCCCCTGCGTCTGGCTGACATCAGATCTCACACACACACACACACACACACACCTCCCTGCAGCTGTGCTCCCCTGCGTCTGGCTGACATCAGATCACACACACTTCTCCCTGTGATCTCCCTGCAGCTGTGCTCCCCTGCGTCTGGCTGACATCACACACACACACACACACACACACTTCTCCCTGTGTTCTCCCTGCAGCTGTGCTCCCCTGCGTCTGGCTGACATCAGATCACACTCACACACACACACACACACACACACACACACACACACACACACACTTCTCCCTGCAGTTGTGCTCCCCTGCGTCTGGCTGACATCACATACACACACACACACACACACACTTCTCCCTGTGTTCTCCCTGCAGCTGTGCTCCCCTGCGTCTGGCTGACATCAGATCACACTCACACTCACACACACACACACTTCTCCCTGCAGTTGTGCTCCCCTGCGTCTGGCTGACATCACATACACACACACACACACACACACACACACACACACACACTTCTCCCTGTGTTCTCCCTGCAGCTGTGCTCCCCTGCGTCTGGCTGACATCAGATCACACACACACACACTTCTCCCTGTGATCTCCCTGCAGCTGTGCTCCCCTGCGTCTGGCTGACATCAGATATCACACACACACACACACTTCTCTCTGCAGCTGTGCTCCCCTGCGTCTGGCTGACATCACATACACACACACACACACACTTCTCCCTGTGATCTCCCTGCAGCTGTGCTCCCCTGCGTCTGGCTGACATCACATACACACACACACACACACACACTTCTCCCTGTGATCTCCCTGCAGCTGTGCTCCCCTGCGTCTGGCTAACATCAGATCACACACACACACACACACACACACACACACACACTTCTCCCTGCAGCTGTGCTCCCCTGCGTCTGGCTGACATCACATACACACACACACTTCTCCCTGTGATCTCCCTGCAGCTGTACTCCCCTGCGTCTGGCTGACATCAGATCTCACACACATCAGATCACACTCGCACACAAACACACACCCACCCCACTTCTTCCCACCCACCCCACGATCCCAGCACGCTGTGCTCCTCTGCCTCCTGCCGACACTCACAGATCCGATCGCTTACATTCACACACAGTCACGCATCAGACAGTATACATGCACACATCTGATCGCATACACTCACACACACACCCCACTTCTCCCTGTGCCCTCCGGTGGGCAGTCCCAGCAGCTGTGCTGCACGCCGTGCTCCTCTGCCTTCTTCCGACACTTACAGATCCGATCGCATACACTCACACACACACACATCCAATCGCATACACTCACACACACACACTCATACATCAGACAGCATACACGCACACATCCGATCGCATACACTCACACACACACACTGATGATATCGCACATACGCGCTCACACACTCACAGCATCCGGAGATACCACATGCTTCCGGCCATGTGATCCTCCGGCAGGTCCTGGAAGGTCACTGCACGCACAGTATCGCCGCCGAGAAGCAAGCGATATCACTGGATGTTGTGAGTGTGTGGATGCGATCTGTAGTGTGTGTGTGAGTGTGATCTGATGTGCGTGTGTGTGTGTGTGTTCACCGCTGCATGACACTTCATTATTGACCGCACCTATGTCTTATTTTCAGGGGATGTCTTATATTAAAACTTCCCTGAAACCTCCTGGGATGTCTTATTTTCGGGGGATGTCTTATTTTCGGGGGAACACTGTAATTAGATCTGCCTGTTTGCCAGCTGACTAGCGACCATGTAACGACAACCAGCGATCCTGACCACGTTGTATCATTGTCTGGATCACTGGAATGTCGCTACATGTAACAGGACTGTAACGATGGTTAGGACAAAAAAAAAAGTGCTGGAGATGACACCAGAAAGGGACAGGTTGTAGAAATAGATTTTCAATAATTAGTGGAGGAAGGGTGAACTAGCTCTTTTTTCAACTATTCTAAGACTGGAACTACTTTCAGAACCCAGTACAATTAAATATATTGTTGAACACTATTTGGACAATCATCACAGCTTCCACCCGACTTTGGCAGCCTTCCTGATTACAGAACTAAATGAGTGGAACGACCTGGCCTACTAGATACGGATCATGGCTCCGCTGTAATTCAGGGCACAGGGTAAACATGGCCGTCACATAACCTGAGCCAGACACCAAGCGAAACATACCGAGGTCTCCGAGAATGAGGAACTGGAAACCCCTTTATATAGAAAATTCCCTCTCTTTCCTTGTGAATTCCGGTTAGAAAATAAATGCTTTTAGTGAAATGAAAGCGCTCACTAAATTTTAATTATTGACACAATCAATTACTTTATTTAATTAGATAAATAATACAATATATATTGCACATATTACTTAGTAAACTACATATAATTGTCCCTAAAAATATTTTATCTGCCAATTATCTCATGCACAATAATAGGACGAGTGGAACACAAACCATCTGGAAAAAAAATAAAAAAATGCAATTTATTGGTCTATATTAAATAGCTGAAGTGAGCATTCGCTGACGCGTTTCTGGCGCAGAGGTGCCCTTAGTCATGGCATAATCAATGTATATTTCTGCACGTACAACAAAAAGTCACCTGTACAAAACACATAGTAACACAACATCACAAAACCACAGTAAGGCCGTGGTCACATGTTGCGTTTTTTGCTATGGTTTTTTTAATGCAAAAAGTTGCTTTTTACAGATCCACCAAAAACTGAGATTACGGAAGTCTCATGCACCCTGTTGGGTTTTTTTTCCCTGACCGAATTGGAAAACTGCTGCTTTCTTAAAAACTGCAGCACCTCAATTCTTTCAGCATTTTTGCATTGTTTTTTACCATTAGAAAGCAATGAGGAAGGGGAAAAAATGCTGCAAAAAGGCAACCATGTATTTTGGTGAGCAACATTAAATATTGTAGATAAAGGACATAATTTACAACAAAAAAAATGCCACAAAAGGCACAAAAAAACCAGCAAAAAATGCAGCAATGTCTGCTTTTTTGTAAATATCTTCTTTACTGCTGCAGGTTTTGCCTGCAGAAAAAAAAGCAAAAAGGTAATGTGTAAACATGGCTGTAGTACCTGTGCAAACGTTGCGGTTGTCATTTTTTTCTGCACAAAATGAATGAGATTCCTGAAGTCTCACGCACACGGTGCTTATTTTTTACTTGCAGATTTGCTGCAGAATTAAATCTGCAGTTTATCAATTCTTTCAGCAATTTTACTACAGATTTCAATCATTGATTGGGGAAAAATCTGCCCCCAAAACCGCGTGTAAAAATGCATCAAAAACGTGATTATTTTTGGAAGTGTTTCTCCTGCCAAGAGATACAGGAAGGCTAAGTGCGCACTGAGCGTTTTTGGGGTGCATTTTTGGGCTCAAAACTGCATGACATTGCTTCCCCAGCAAAGTCTATGAGTTTTCAATTTTACTGTCCGCGTACAACTTTTTTTTTTTCAACTGCATTTTTGAGCTTGAAAAAAAAAAAATGGACATATCAATCCTTTCCTGTGTTTTCCCCCCATGCAATGCATTGGAAAAACTCAGAAAAACACAGCAAAACGCACCTAAAACCACACCGAAACGCGGTAAAAATGCATACGTTTTTACCGGTCCGTTTTTGCCACGGGTGAGGTTTTTGTTTTGCGTTTTTAGCAGCCAAAAACGCAGCGTCAAAAAAACGCTCAGTGCGAACATAGCCAAATGGTGCACAAATTTCTTCTGCAAATACCGTACTTAACGTGTGCACATACCCTAAGGATGAGTTCATGCATCAGTTTTTGTTTTTTTTTCAAAATACCCAAAATATTCATTCCCTAAAGAAAAAAAAGGAATGTGTTCTATCCAGGAAAAGATGTGGATAGAGCGAATTAGTGAAAATCCTAAGTGTGAACGGAGCCTTGCTCTGCATAAAATAAGGCATAAAGCCACTTTATTATGGGAATTTGGGCAGAACATCAATGGTTACAAACAATCACAGAAAAAATGTGAGTGAATATTAAGATCTTTTGTAGATAAACAAGACTATAATCACAATTATAATGCGATATTACAAGGCGAACGTCACATGTCGAGATATGGTGGAAAGAAAAAAAAATCAATCAAGATATGGTGGAAAGAAAAAAAAATCAATCAAGATATGGTGGAAAGAAAAAAATCAATCAAGATATGGTGGAAAGAAAAAAAATCAATCAAGAAATGGTGGAAAGAAAAAAATCAATCAAGATATGGTGGAAAGAAAATCAATCAAGATATGGTGGAAAGAAAAAATCAATCTGTCAAGGGAGGAATTTGCGTTGAAGACTGCTAATGGAGTCCTCATTTGGGATATCCAGAGACGATGCCGTATTAGCTGTGTATCGGTGCCAATATATCTCAATGTATATAAGACAAAGAACACAGACATGCTCTCTTTTCAGCCAGCGTCACCAACTGACTCATGTATTCTATTGTTCCAACATTAAACACATTTCAGCCTGAAAGATATTTACAAAAACTTTTCCATTTGCTCACACATACTGATAAAGAATAATTAGGGGGGAGTGCGTATGGGCAGCATTGGGAGAATGAATGAGATCATACATCATCCCAAATAATACACTTTGAAGGCAGTAAGCGACGATGAGTTTCTGTAGAAATGATACATGGGAGTATGGGACCACCCGCCTCATCCCACAAATACTACATTCCTTCTCCTGTGAATTTTACTGATAAGGCTACCAATTACCTTAATGAATATCTCCTTTGTTCATTTATACTTTGGCTAAATTTTCAATATACAGCTTAGAATTATATTATGGGCCCATGCGATGGCTACATAGACAGACAGATAATTTTGCATCTAAATCTACATTTTGATTATTTACATACACAGATATTCTTATTACGTTTAAACAAACATACTACAGCTCAGGTGACCTCCACAAATCAAGATATAGTGGAAAGAAAAAATCAATCGAGATATGGTGGAAAGAAAAAAAAAAATCAATCAAGAAATGGTGGAAAGAAAAAAATCAATCAAGATATGGTGGAAAGAAAAAAAATCAATCAAGATATGGTGGAAAGAAAAAAATCAATCAAGATATAGTGGAAAGAAAAAATCAATCAAAATATGGTGGAAAGAAAAAAATCAATCAAGATATGGTGGGAAGAAAAAAATCAATCAAGAAATGGTGGAAAGAAAAAAAAAAATCAATCAAGATATGGTGGAAATAAAATAATCAAGATATGGTGAAAAGAAAAAAAAAATCAATCAAGATATGGTGGAAAGAAAATAATCAATCAACATATGGTGGAAAGAAAATAATCAAGATATGGTGGAAAGAAAAAAATCAATCAAGATATGGTGGAAAGAAAAAAAAATCAAGATATGGTGGAAAGAAAATAATCAAGATATGGTGGAAAGAAAAAAATCAATCAACATATGGTGGAAAGAAAATAATCAATCAACATATGGTGGAAAGAAAATAATCAAGATATGGTGGAAAGAAAAAAATCAATCAAGATATGGTGGAAAGAAAAAAAATCAATCAAGATATGGTGGAAAGAAAATAATCAATCAACATATGGTGGAAAGAAAATAATCAATCAACATATGGTGGAAAGAAAATAATCAAGATATGGTGGAAAGAAAAAAATCAATCAAGATATGGTGGAAAGAAAAAAAATCAATCAAGATATGGTGGAAAGAAAATAATCAATCAACATATGGTGGAAAGAAAATAATCAATCAACATATGGTGGAAAGAAAATAATCAAGATATGGTGGAAAGAAAAAAATCAATCAAGATATGGTGGAAAGAAAAAAAATCAATCAAGATATGGTGGAAAGAAAATAATCAAGATATGGTGGAAAGAAAAAAAATCAATCAAGATATAGTGGAAAGAAAAAAAATCAATCAAGATATGGTGGAAAGAAAATAATCAATCAAGATATAGTGGAAAGAAAAAATCAATCAAGATATGGTGGAAAGAAAAAAATCAATCAAGATATGGTGGAAAGAAAATAATCAATCAAGATATAGTGGAAAGAAAAAATCAATCAAGATATGGTGGAAAGAAAAAAATCAATCAAGATATGGTGGAAAACAGTAAAGTGCAAATGAAATCATAAATAAATCGCTTCACTCCATATTGCCATTGGTAAAATGACATATCCTCTTTCAAGTTCGGGTACTAACTTCTTATCTTTACCCAGGCATCATCCTCCACCCAAAACGCAGCATGAAGAGGGGAGCTGAAGCTGGTCTTGTAGGTGTACAGGTGGCATATAGGGTCGCTGAGTTGATAAAAGGACAAGTGCCCGGCCTCATGGTCCAGATATATTAGGTATCTCTGGCAGGAATACTCTACGTCTATGTGAATAACGTCCGAGTTATGCTTCACTGAATAACTGTTGTTTGATCTCTTTAAGACCCAGGAGCGATCGTTGATGCCGAGGAAGGAGAGCGTACCTTTCCTTTCTATGGTGGAATAGGCCACCCCGATCATCCAGTCCCCGCAGTTGCTCGTCTCGACCTCCCACGAGTGACGTCCTGAAGGAAAGCTTCTGGTGCTGAGGACCTGGACGCAGTAAAATTTCTCTGGTCTTTCTGGCCGTCGTAGGTTGATTTTTGATTTGCAGGCGGTTTTCAGGTCTCCGGAGATGAAGACGTAATCTCCAGCGGTCTTCTCATCCAGTAATATCTCGGAGGCTTCCAACAAGTGAAGTTCTTCCATCGCGCTTGCGTTGGACACGATTTTGGCCAGGTTTCTGTGCAAAGTCATAGAAATTAGAACTTCATCCAAACTTGGACCTTGGGTGAGAAGTTCATCACTCATCTTTCTGCCGCAGCCGTCTGCGACAGTCATCGAGCCTGTCAGGATAGTTAACGGATCGGTCATCTGGCACAGCTTCCCAATATCGGATATCTGCCTAGATATTTTTTCCACTTTTATTTCCAGCTCTTGGACCTGTTCAGAAAGGGAGGTCAGAACCAGCTCTTCCTGCCGTGAGACCTCTCTTACGACGCGTCTTTCTAGGGCATTTAGCTGTGCTCTCATATCAGTAAAGAGAACATCTACTTGGTCCTTTATGGCTTTCGCTTTGTCCTTCACGCTGCCCATTTCTGACTCCAAGTCCTTGATTCTACTTTGGGTCTTCTCCTTCCTTAGAATTCGTCTTCTCAACAAACCCACAAGTTTCTCCTTCTTCTTCTCAGAAGCAGTTTGTAGCGGCTCCACCGGGTGCCCCTTGTGCTCTCCAATAAGGAAGCATGAGATGCAGATGACGGAGTCTTCCTCGGGGCAGTAATACTTAAGCACCTCATTGTGGACTCTACATCTTTGGCAGCGTATATTCGAGGTGGGCTCTATTAAGATGTGATCCGGTGACTTATTGTGGACCGTCAGGTGTAATTCACACAGAGAGGCTTCACATATACGGCACGACTTCACAGCAGGGACAGAGCCATCCACACAGTAAGTGCACAGAACCTCCGACACTTGCTCTGTTTTCGCCTTACAGTCTAGGCATGGTCCATCTTCTGGAAAGGACTCCTTACAATCTTCACAGACGACATGTCCACATCTCAGAGCCATAAGACTGGAGCAGAGGTATAGGCAGGTGAAACAGGTCTGATCTTCAGCGTCCGCAGCAGATGCCATCCTGGAGGAGAGCCGGCGATCCAGAGACTGATCTTCTGTTGTCTTGCTAGATGTACACTCGGACTTGTTCTACCTGATTCCCCAGGAAATTTCTAACACCGTCAAATAAACTTTCCATAAATAGCTAAACTTTATTTTCCATCTTGTAAATCATAAAAAGGTGCGTTACGTACATGTAGCATTAAGCAATATTTGCATAAAGTCAAAGGTTTTTTATCAGGAAGCTAAAGCGGATTGTAAATTAGGGGTTTCTCGGGGCTGTTTCCTAAACACTTGTCCTTCACTGATGTGTGGGAAGGTCGTCATCATCTTCAAAGACAAAACAACGGATAGGGATCTACCGTGATCTGAATGTCTATGTATGAGAGGCTGTCGTGATGCTGGCTACTGTCACTTCTCACGGTAAGCCGCGAGACAGAGGAGCCAAAAAGTCCCGGGTCAAATACCAAGAGGGTACGTCAAAGGCAGAGGGTACGTCAAAGGCAGAGGGCAAAACAAAATAATAAACAGGTCACAGTCTATGGTTAACTCACTGAAGTATCACTGCCTCTGGAGTGCGGAGCTCCGCTGTCATGGGCTCCAGCCGATCACGGATAGTTCGGAGGTCAAGGCCGGTGCGTCTCCCTGTGTGTCCTTCCTTTTGGTAGTCCCCCTCCCCAGCGTCTGGCTAGTGGAACGGGTCACGGGTGCCTGTCGCACTCCCCGTGAGCCCTGGGATCCCCCTTTCTATCTGGGAACCCGGGTCGAGCGCGCCAGCTTCAGACCACAGGTCCCTGGTTTTTCTGAGTGCTCTTCCAATCCATGTCCATTCACAGTCGCTTTCCTTTTCTTTCTCTCTGCGTCGCCTCACTCCCTCTTTTATGATGCTCCAACCCCCCGGGTTACTGAACTGGTGAGCACGAGGTCCCATACCTTGTGATGGGCACCCCCAGCACCCTACCCTAACCCAGTCCCAGTGGGAGGGCAACTGTGTGTTGTATGGATTGTGGTGTTTACCGGCAATGACCTCCTCTGTACCCGGTATAAATACCGCACCTCAGCTGAAGTACAGTACCCTGTGGCGACTGAGGCCTCAAGGGTGCCACAAGTACATAAAAAGATAAAGGGGTTAAGCAAATGAGCTGAGAAGCTAAAGTCAGGCAGCAAAAGATAAGAAACAAAAGGCACATATTCGATAGAGCAAAGCTACGACTGACAATGGTTTGACCACTGCCAGCCAACTAATAGAAGGGCAATAGGCATGAACACTGACCCCTGGAGAAAGCCCAGCAGGTCCAGCCAGTGATTGGGCCACTGAATAGAGATGGGCAAACCCACAGATGTTTGGGTTTGAGGGGTCCAGCCTCTGGTTTGGGACCAGATTTGAACATCTACCTGGATGCAGAACCCCAAATAAGTCTATAGCGACGCTAACCATGTGCTTCAAAACGGTGGTAGAAAGGGCGGTTCCCATGGTACCTCACCTGTGACCGCAGGTAAACTCAGTGACGTCACCGCTCACAGCTGCGGCTCAGACAGTCTCTGCCTGAAGCTGCAGCGGGTGGTCATGTTCTGTAATGTGCCTGCGTGCTGCGACTTCAGTGTGTAGCAGAGCCAAGATCCTTGTGGGACCTCGTGTGGATTACATTGGACCTGGGTGTTTGAGGTTAATAAATTGGAAAAAGAGGAAGGTTGTTTTTGTATTTTATTTCAAATAAAGGATTTTTTTCGGGGTTTGTGTTTTTTCTTTTCACTTACAGGATTAAAAATGGTGGTCTCATAAACCCCTTCTCATTATTAATCTAGGCTTTAGTGGTAGCTGTGAGCTGTCATTAATCCCTAATATTACCCTGATTGCCACCGCATCTGTGCAATCAGGATGAACCAGGTAAAGTGCCGGAATTGTTGCATCTAATGGTTGTGACAATTCTGGGTGGCTGCAGGCTACTATTTTTAGGCTGGGGGTGCCCAATAACCATGGGCCTCACCAGCCTGAGAATACCAGCATAGGGTCCCTCTTATTTTGATACACGGCTGAGGGCTGCAGCCTGTAGCCATCTGCTTTATCTGTGCTCGGTATCACAATATGGGGGGGACGTATGCCATTTTTTTAAATATTTATTTTTACACCACTGTAGGGACGCAGAGAACGTGTGTGATTCCATTCAATCGCAGATGCTGGCACACAGGATGGGGCGTGTCTGACTGCATCCAATCACAGACGCTGGGACTGACTGTGGGCAGGGGAAGCAGTGAATACGTATGCGTGTTAATGAGCAGACCTGGAAATAGTGTTACAGCCGCAGGGAAGGTCGGTAAGTATAAAACGGTCCTGCTTTATCCCTTATTTTTCCTTTTTTTAATCTTAATTGTTATCCGGCTGGGCGAACCCAAACAGTAACATGGACGTTACAGTTTGGGTTCGCCCATCACTACTGATGAACAATACTGACAGCTCAGTATACCCTTGTAATCTATAGGGTGCCTGAGCTGTCGCTCACTGCATCCCAGGAACACAGTGAATGGACTTGTGACAGCTGTCTTGACATCCATTAATGGGAATCGGTTGAGAATTGCATTGATAACATAAGACATTTCAGAGTGGTCCACAGGGGGTGGGCTGCTGTGAATGTCAGTTATGTTTTGGCTGCTGGGAGGCTCCCTCTGGTGGCCAGGAATGGTTTGGACTTGGACCAGGTGTGTTGAGCTATGGGCGTTTCCTTTGCTAACTCTCTGCTTATTTAAACCCTGGTCTGATAGCAGGCTATGCCGGATGTCAGTTGTTCTTTGTTCACCAGCCTGCTTCATCCTGCTCCAGACCACATCTACCCCAGATAAGTGCTTGGCTCTTTATTTGTTGTTTGGTTCTTTTGCTCTTATCTGAGTTTGTCATTTACTGTGGTTGTTTTCAGTTTGATTGCATGCAGGGATCTTCCCTCTCAGTTGCTTAGCTGGGAAGCTCCCTGCAGCTATGTTTGGAGTATTGCTCCTATTAGTCCATGTGTTTGCTGCTTCTTGAATTTGTAATGATTCCTGCTTTCTGTTCATTGGTATGACAAGAGCGCCTGGTATAGGACGGAGTTCAGATCCAGCGATCTGAGGGCTTTTTGTACTATCAAGTGTTTGGATTTTTCTCTGGCCACCATCAGCCCCTTTTCTGTCCTTTCCTATTTAGTCAGTGGGGGCCTCACCTTTTGCTGATCCTATCATCTGTGTATTGTGTTTTCACCGCAGTCTTTGAATGTGGGGGGCTTGCTATTCTTTATCTATTTTCTGAGGCAGAGAGTTATTCATCTTTCCTTCCTGTAGGATAGCTAGTTCTCCGGCTGGGTTCGCAGTTCACAGGATGTTAGTTCACCCCTCGGCTACTTCTAGTGTTGATGGTTAGTAAGGGGATGGCGGCCAGATTAGTTGCCAATGCTCTTGTCACCTTTTACTAATGATTTATGGTGGTCTTCCATGGTTCCGGATCATAACAGTGGGCGTCAGGTGTTCACAGGTTCCTCTCGGTGCATGATTTATTTAGCAGTCATCTCTTGCCGCTCTTACTCTGAGTTATATGATACATCATATACTATGCTATACTAAAGCCAGAGGCTTGATGCTATTCCATTATATCATAGCTATACAGTTAGGTCCAGAAATATTTGGACAGTGACACAAGTTTTGTTATTTTAGCTGCTTACAAAAATATGTTCAGAAATACAATTATATATATAATATGGGCTGAAAGTGCACACTCCCAGCTGCAATATGAGAGTTTTCACATCCAAATCGGAGAAAGGGTTTAGGAATCATAGCTCTGTAATGCATAGCCTCCTCTTTTTCAAGGGACCAAAAGTAATTGGACAAGGGACTCTAAGGGCTGCAATTAACTCTGAAGGCGTCTCCCTCGTTAACCTGTAATCAATGAAGTAGTTAAAAGGTCTGGGGTTGATTACAGGTGTGTGGTTTTGCATTTGGAAGTTGTTGCTGTGACCAGACAACATGCGGTCTAAGGAACGCTCAATTGAGGTGAAGCAGAACATCCTGAGGCTGAAAAAAAAGAAAAAATCCATCAGAGAGATAGCAGACATGCTTGGAGTAGCAAAATCAACAGTCGGGTACATTCTGAGAAAAAAGGAATTGACTGGTGAGCTTGGGAACTCAAAAAAGGCCTGGGCGTCCACGGATGACAACAGTGGTGGATGATCGCCGCATACTTTCTTTGGTGAAGAAGAACCCGTTCACAACATCAACTGAAGTCCAGAACATTGTCAGTGAAGTAGGTGTATCTGTCTCTAAGTCACCAGTAAAGAGAAGACTCCATGAAAGTAAATACAAAGGGTTCACATCTAGATGCAAACCATTCATCAATTCCAAAAATAGACAGGCCAGAGTTACATTTGCTGAAAAACACCTCATGAAGACAGCTCAGTTCTGGAAAAGTATTCTATGGACAGATGAGACCAAGATCAACCTGTACCAGAATGATGGGAAGAAAAAAGTTTGGAGAAGAAAGGGAACGGCACGTGATCCAAGGCACACCACATCCTCTGTAAAACATGGTGGAGGCAACGTGATGGCATGGGCATGCATGGCTTTCAATGGCACTGGGTCACTTGTGTTTATTGATGACATAACAGCAGACAAGAGTAGCCGGATGAATTCTGAAGTGTACCGGGATATACTTTCAGCCCAGATTCAGCCAAATGCCGCAAAGTTGATCGGACGGCGCTTCATAGTACAGATGGACAATGACCCCAAGCATACAGCCAAAGCTACCCAGGAGTTCATGAGTGCAAAAAAGTGGAACATTCTGCAATGGCCAAGTCAATCACCAGATCTTAACCCAATTGAGCATGCATTTCACTTGCTCAAATCCAGACTTAAGACGGAAAGACCCACAAACAAGCAAGACCTGAAGGCTGCGGCTGTAAAGGCCTGGCAAAGCATTAAGAAGGAGGAAACCCAGCGTTTGGTGATGTCCATGGGTTCCAGACTTAAGGCAGTGATTGCCTCCAAAGGATTCGCAACAAAATATTAAAAATAAAAATATTTTGTTTGGGTTTGGTTTATTTGTCCAATTACTTTTGACCTCCTGAATTGTGGAGTGTTTGTAAAGAAATGTGACAATTCCTACAATTTCTATCAGATATTTTTGTTCAAACCTTCAAATTAAACGTTACAATCTGCACTTGAATTCTGTTGTAGAGGTTTCATTTCAAGTCCAATGTGGTGGCATGCAGAGCCCAACTCGCCAAAATTGTGTCACTGTCCAAAGATTTCTGGACCTAACTATGTCCCATGTTACTTGTTTCACTGCAATTACTGAACAAATATCCTCCATATTTATGCCAGGCACTACGCTATATACATGTGACACACACTGTCTCTTTCTCTCTGGCTGACAATGTTCTGTCCTTCTGTATCCATTAATGTCTAGAATTACTGCTATACCTTTATATTTGTCCGTTCTTTTAACTGCCGGCAGTTGGCGGTCATTATTTTTAATCAATAAAAATGTATTGTTCATGACCTTACCGTTTTGTTAGACTTTGTTCTAAATCTCAGTGCCCCTTCTCTGTAATGAGTAGGAGTCCTATGTTTGCACTTTCCATCCTTCATTCCATCTGTGCTTGTTGCTATCAATGTTGTAGAGCTTCCTATTAAGAGCCTTAGGCTGGGGCCACACGGGCACTACTGCGATCCACTTGCATGAGACTCGGCTCGTGCTGGCAGTACAGCAGAGCCGAGTGTCATGCCTCTGTCCTTGCAACTGAGGTCCGTTCGTGCGAGCAGACCTCAGCTGCGGGGGGCGGGCCGGCACTCAGGAGGGGAGGGAGGGATTTCTCTCCCTCTCTACTGCGTAGCCGGCTATTGCCATTCTCGCACTGCACTAGCAGTACACCGGAGTACCGCGAGTGCAGTGCGATTTTTCTCTCGCCCCATTCACTTGAATGGGTGCGAGAGAAAGAGACTCAGCTTACAATCGCAGCATGCTGCGATTGTTTTCTCAGTCCGATTAGGGCTGAGAAAATAATCGCCCATGTGTGCTGACACACAGGCTAGAATTGGTCCGAGGGGAATGCGATGTTTTATCGCACTCCACTCGCACTGTTTTTCTCGCCGTGTGGCTTAGCCCTTAAGGGCGCTTTACACGCTGCAACATCGCTAACGATATATTGTCGGGGTCACGTCGTTAGTGACGCACATCCGGCACCAGTAGCGACATCGACGCGTGTGACGATCAACGATCGCAAAATCGTCCAAAAACGGTGCTTGTTGACACGTCGCTCCTTTCCTTAACCCCTTCACGACCGCGGGCCGTAAAATTACGTCCTATTTTAACGTGACTTAACGACCAGGGACGTAATTTTACTGCCTAAACTTCATTTGATTGCCGTGGCCATAGCAACGGCTTTCAAATGATGTCCCCTGCTGTTTCTTACAGCAGGGGACCTTTGCTTGACCCCAGGGGGGGCGGCATCGCCACCCCCTATCGACGATCGATGTGATTGGCTGTTCAAATCTGAACCGCCAACCACATCGATCGCACTAATTTCGGCAAAAATAATGCCCGAATTAGTGCGATCCTGTGAGATCTAGCTATGAGATGCCGCAGCTGCTGCAGCATATCATAGGTGGACCTCAAACATGTCGCCCCCAGCCCCTGCAGCACTGATTGGAGCGATCGTGCTATGACGCGCAATCGCTCCAATCAGTGTGCAGTGGGGCGGTCTGATCTGCCGGTGGCCGCCCTCCCCAGGCCTGTGCTGGCCTGCGAGCCCTCCCCCAACATGTCTGCAGCGTGCAGTGGCTGGTACTTGTGGTACCACGCCACCGCTGCTGCTGCCGCCGCCGCCGTAGCTGAGGTCACCGCTGCTGCTGCACGTGAGTACTGTGCTCACTTTGCAGCCAGCCCGTGCGCGCTCCCGTGGTGCCCCTGCGCGCTGCCGTGATAGCCCCTGCCGTGCCCCCCCCCGCGATCTGCTCCCCCCAACCCCCCACCCCCCCGACATCCCGATCTGCTCCCCCGCGATCTGACTGCCTCCCCCATTATCTCTGTTCTGCTTCTGCAGCTCCCTCTCCGGTCTCCCCCTCTGCTCTACCCCCTCCCCCTCTGCTCCCCCCCCTCTGCTCTCACCCCCCCCTCTCCCCCTCTGCTCTACCCCCTCCCCCTCTGCTCCCCCCCCTCTGCTCTCACCCCCCCCCCTCCCCCTCTGCTCCCCCCCCTCTGCTCTCAACCCCGCCTCTGCTCTCACCCCCCCCTCTCCCCCTCTGCTCTCCCCTGACGTCCTCTTACCTGTCTTCACCGGCCTGATCACATCTGCGTCCATCGCTGGGTCCTTCCTGGGCATTCTGCTGATCTGCCTGCTGCTCCTGTAAAGCTGTCCATCTCTCTGCCATCTGTTCCTCTGCAGCTCTTCTGGTCAGTGATCCTCCTGCTAGTCCTCTGGGTACTGTGAGTATAACTTTTTTTTTTTTCCGTATCCCCTGTCCATTTTTACACCTCATCCGTCCGTGCGTCCCGCCAAGCGCTGATCAGGGATGCAGATAACAGATCGGCATCCCTGCTCAATTTTTGGCGTGACTTTTTTTTCCGTATCCCCAACGCTTTTTGTATCGCATCCGTCTGTGCGTCCCGCCAAGCGCTGATCAGGGATGCAGATAACGGATCGGCATCCCTGCTCAATTTTTGGCGTGACTTTTTTTTTTACGTATCCCCGACGCTTTTTTTTTTATCGCATCTGACCGTGCGTCCTGCAGCGGCCGATCAGTGCACTGCGTCTGTGCGTTTGAAAAGTCAAACGGCGCTCCTTCTCTTCTGAGCCCCGCCATGCGCTCAAACAATTACTTTCCACCACATATGAGGTATCTGCGTACTCAGGAGAAAATGCACAATACATTTTATGGTGCATTTTTTCCTGTTACCCTTGTGAAAAAAAAAGCTACCTAGTTGAAGCAACTGTTTTGTGGTAAAAAAAAAAAATTTTTCTTTTCACGGCTCAACGCTATAAACTTCTGTGAAGCCCCCAGGTGTTCAAAGTGCTCACCAAACATCTAGAAAAATTATTTGAGGGCTCTAGTTTCCAAAATGGTGTCACTTGTGGGGGAGCTCCACTGTTTAGGCACCATAGGGGGTCTCCAAACGTGACATGGCGTCCGCTAATGATTCCAACCAATTTTGCTGTCAAATGGCGCTCCTTCTGTTCTGAGCCCCGCCATGCGCCCAAACAATTACTTTCCACCACATATGAGGTATCTGCGTACTCAGGAGAAAATGCACAATACATTTTATGGTGCATTTTTTCCTGATAGCCTTGTGGAAAAAAAAGCTACCTAGTTGAAGCAACCGTTTTGTGGTAAAAAAAAAAATTTTTCTTTTCACGGCTCAACGCTATAAACTTCTGTGAAGCCCCCAGGTGTTCAAAGTGCTCACCAAACATCTAGAAAAATTATTTGAGGGCTATAGTTTCCAAAATAGCAAGAATCAAATATCCAGCATCCAGCATCAAGGAGGATAAAAATAAAACTTGTATTTATTTGTATAAGTATAAAAACATACAGACTGTGCAGTGGACACAGAGGCACAAGTGCAAAAAGTGGATCTATCCGACGCGTTTCGACCAGAGAGTCTTATTCATGGCATGTGTTGTAACCAAACTGGTTCAGTATTTAAAAGTTACACATAACACGTAGAGGGGTGGGATTAGTGATCAAATTAGACTAAAAACGTGCAGGTGTGAGATTCCCAAACCACACTATCATCAATCCCTTCTGGGATTCAAACAAGTATAGGGAAGCTAAA
Source organism: Anomaloglossus baeobatrachus (assembly GCF_048569485.1). NCBI lineage: Eukaryota > Metazoa > Chordata > Amphibia > Anura > Aromobatidae > Anomaloglossus > Anomaloglossus baeobatrachus. Next base: position 300,093,720 of record NC_134359.1, read on the forward strand.
TTAAATGGTTCTTACTCTATTTAAAATAGAATATCCCATTAAAAGCCTAAAAAATCCCTCACATCTTTTTCTGTTTATTTTGAATAATAATTCATAATACCTACAAAAAATAAAGCATAAGCTTGTTTTGTAAGAAGAGAACTTTTAAACAGAAAATCCCTCTGAATATTCAGGCTCGGCACCAGGTGCCGCACAGTCTGAATACCCGACAGGATTTAATTATTCAGTACTCACAAACAGTCCCTTTTGCGCTTCTCTTCTGAGGTTCTGACAAGCATGGGAAAGCAAGACAAATAGTTTTTTTTTTTTTTTTTTTTTTTTTTCCCAGAACTACATATTCTATTAAAACTTAAGGGAATCTTGTGTACTCTTTTTGGTTTAATTTAAATAATAATTCAAAGTAATCACACAAGAAATAAAGAATAAAATTGTTTTGTAAGCTATATGTAATTCTCATAGCTATTCATGTATTTCCTTATGCTTTTTGAATGAATGTTCAGCTGGAGAAAGTTACACATATAAAAATTTCATAAAATCTCTCCTATACTTAGTCTCATTGACTTAATATACTAATTTTTGATGAAAATTATTTCCAGTGTTTTTTTATTCATTTTTGATAGGACAATTATTTTCTAAAACTTCATATTGTGGATACCCACATGTATGTTTTAACTTTTTACGTGACTGATGATAGTGTGGTTTGGGAATCTCACACCTGCACGTTTTTAGTCTAATTTGATCACTAATCCCACCCCTCTACGTGTTATGTGTAACTTTTAAATACTGAACCAGTTTGGTTACAACACATGCCATGAATAAGACTCTCTGGTCGAAACGCGTCAGATAGATCCACTTTTTGCACTTGTGCCTCTGTGTCCACTGCACAGTCTGTATGTTTTTATACTTATACAAATAAATACAAGTTTTATTTTTATCCTCCTTGATGCTGGATATTTGATTCTTGCTGCCTTCGTCTCCGCCCGGGCCAGGGCGTTCCTTGCATCGGTGCAGAGTCCAGGAGTGAAGAGGGGTGAGCTGACAAATCTCTCTTTCTACATTATAGTTTCCAAAATGGGGTGACTTGTGGGGGAGCTCCATTGTTTAGGCACCTCAGGGGGTCTTCATACCCCACATGGCGTCCGCTAATGAGTGCAGCTAATTTTGCACTCAAAAATTCAAATGGCGCTCCTTGCCTTCCGAGCACTGCCGTGTGTCCAAAGATTTGATTTCCACCACATATGAGAGGTATCTGCGTATTCAGGAGAAAATGCACAATACATTTTATGGTGCATTTTTTCCTGTTACCCTTGTGAAAAAAAAAGCTACCTAGTTGAAGCAACCGTTTTGTGGTAAAAGAAGGGAATTTTGTTTACTTACCGTAAATTCCTTTTCTTCTAGCTCCAATTGGGAGACCCAGACCATTGGGTGTATAGGCTATGCCTCCGGAGGCCGCACAAAGTATTACACTAAAAGTGTAAAGCCCCTCCCCTTCTGCCTATACACCCCCCGTGCTCCCACGGGCTCCTCAGTTTTGGTGCAAAAGCAAGAAGGAGGAAAAGAATTATAAACTGGTTTAAAGTAAATTCAATCCGAAGGAATATCGGAGAACTGAAACCATTCAACATGAACAACATGTGTACACACAAAAAAACAGGGGCGGGTGCTGGGTCTCCCAATTGGAGCTAGAAGAAAAGGAATTTACGGTAAGTAAACAAAATTCCCTTCTTCTTTGTCGCTCCATTGGGAGACCCAGACAATTGGTACGTCCAAAAGCAGTCCCTGGGTGGGTAAAATAATACCTCGTGATAGAGCCGTAAAACGGCCCCTTCCTACAGGTGGGCAACCGCCGCCTGAAGGACTCGTCTACCTAGGCTGGCATCCGCCGAAGCATAGGTATGCACCTGATAGTGTTTCGTGAAAGTGTGCAGGCTCGACCAGGTAGCTGCCTGACACACCTGCTGAGCCGTAGCCTGGTGCCTCAAAGCCCAGGACGCGCCCACGGCTCTGCTAGAATGGGCCTTCAGCCCTGAGGGAACCGGAAGCCCAGCCGAACGGTAAGCTTCGAGAATTGGTTCCTTGATCCACCGAGCCAGGGTTGATTTGGAAGCCTGTGACCCTTTACGCTGGCCAGCGACAAGGACAAAGAGTGCATCCGAGCGGCGCAGAGGCGCCGTCCGAGAAATGTAGAGCCTGAGTGCTCTCACCAGATCTAACAAGTGCAAATCCTTTTCACATTGGTGAACTGGATGAGGATAAAAAGAAGGTAAGGCGATATCCTGATTGAGATGAAAGGGGGATACCACTTTAGGGAGAAATTCCGGAACCGGACGCAGAACCACCTTGTCCTGGTGAAACACCAGGAAAGGGGCTTTGCATGACAGCGCTGCTAGCTCAGACACTCTCCGAAGTGAAGTGACTGCTACTAGAAAAACCACTTTCTGCGAAAGGCGTGAGAGAGAAATATCCCTCATTGGCTCGAATGGTGGTTTCTGAAGAACCAGCAGCACCCTGTTCAGATCCCAGGGTTCTAACGGCCGCTTGTAAGGAGGAACGATGTGACAAACCCCCTGCAGGAACGTGCGTACCTGTGGAAGTCTGGCTAGGCGCTTCTGGAAAAACACAGAGAGCGCTGAGACTTGTCCCTTAAGGGAGCCGAGCGACAAACCCTTTTCCAGTCCAGATTGAAGGAAGGACAGAAAAGTGGGCAAGGCAAAAGGCCAGGGAGAAAAACCCTGAGCAGAGCACCACGACAGGAAAATTTTCCACGTCCTGTGGTAGATCTTGGCGGACGTTGGTTTCCTAGCCTGTCTCATAGTGGCAATGACCTCTTGAGATAACCCTGAAAACGCTAGGATCCAGGACTCAATGGCCACGCAGTCAGGTTGAGGGCCGCAGAATTCAGATGGAAAAACGGCCCTTGAGATAGCAAGTCTGGTCGGTCTGGTAGTGCCCACGGTTGGCCGACCGTGAGATGCCACAGATCCGGGTACCACGACCGCCTCGGCCAGTCTGGAGCGACGAGGATGACGCGGCGGCAGTCGGCCCTGATCTTGCGTAACACTCTGGGCAACAGTGCCAACGGAGGAAACACATAAGGGAGCTGAAAGTGCGACCAATCCTGAACTAAGGCGTCTGCCGCCAGAGCTCTGTGATCTTGAGACCGTGCCATGAATGCCGGTACCTTGTTGTTGTGCCGGGACGCCATGAGGTCGACGTCCGGCACCCCCCAGCGGCAACAGATCTCCTGAAACACGTCCGGGTGAAGGGACCATTCCCCTGCGTCCATGCCCTGGCGACTGAGATAATCTGCTTCCCAGTTTTCCACGCCTGGGATGTGAACTGCAGAGATGGTGGAGGCCGTGGCTTCCACCCACATCAAAATCCGCCTGACTTCCTGGAAGGCTTGCCGACTGCGTGTGCCGCCTTGGTGGTTGATGTATGCCACCGCTGTGGAATTGTCCGACTGAATTCGGATCTGCTTGCCTTCCAGCCACTGCTGGAACGCTTTCAGGGCAAGATACACTGCCCGTATTTCCAGAACATTGATCTGAAGCGAGGACTCTTGCTGGGTCCACGTACCCTGAGCCCTGTGGTGGAGAAAAACCGCTCCCCACCCTGACAGACTCGCGTCCGTCGTGACCACCTCCCAGGATGGGGGTAGGAAGGATTTCCCCTTCGATAATGAAGTGGGAAGAAGCCACCACCGAAGGGAAGCTTTGGTCGCCTGCGAGAGGGAGACGTTCCTGTCGAGGGACATCGGCTTCCTGTCCCATTTGCGTAGGATGTCCCATTGAAGAGGACGCAGGTGAAACTGCGCGAAAGGGACTGCCTCCATTGCTGCCACCATCTTCCCCAGGAAGTGCATGAGGCGCCTCAAGGGGTGTGACTGGCCTTGAAGGAGAGATTGTACCCCTTTCTGTAGTGACCGCTGCTTGATCAGCGGAAGCTTCACTATCGCTGAGAGGGTATGAAACTCCATGCCAAGGTATGTCAGCGATTGGGCCGGTGTCAGATTTGACTTTGGAAAATTGATGATCCACCCGAAACTCTGGAGAGTCTCCAGGGTAGCGTCGAGGCTGCGTTGGCATGCCTCTTGAGAGGGTGCCTTGATCAACAGATCGTCCAAGTACGGGATCACCGAGTGACCCTGAGAGTGTAGGACCGCTACTACAGTAGCCATAACCTTGGTGAAAACCCGTGGGGCTGTTGCCAGGCCGAACGGCAGTGCCACGAACTGCAGGTGTTCGTTTTCTATGGCGAAGCGCAAGAAGCGCTGGTGCTCTGGAGCAATCGGTACGTGGAGATAAGCATCTTTGATATCGATCGATGCAAGGAAATCTCCTTGGGACATTGAGGCGATGACGGAGCGGAGGGATTCCATCCGGAACCGCCTGGTCTTTACGTGTTTGTTGAGAAGTTTCAGGTCCAGGACAGGACGGAAAGACCCGTCCTTCTTTGGGACCACAAACAAGTTGGAGTAAAAACCGTGGCCCTGTTGCTGAAGAGGAACAGGGACCACCACTCCTTCTGCCTTCAGAGTGCCCAGCGCCTGCAGAAGAGCCTCGGCTCTGTCGGGAGGCGGGGATGACCTGAAGAATCGAGTCGGGGGACGAGAGGTGAACTCTATCTTGTAACCGTGAGACAGAATGTCTCTCACCCAACGGTCTTTTACCCGTGGCAGCCAGGTGTCGCAAAAGCGGGAGAGCCTGCCACCGACCGAGGATGCGGAGTGAGGAGGCCGAAAGTCATGAGGAAGCCGCTTTGGTAGCGGCACCTCCGGTGGTCTTTTTAGGACGTGACTTAGACCGCCATGCATCAGAGTTCCTTTGATCTTTCTGAGGCCTTTTGGACGAGGAGAATTGGGACCTGCCCGCGCCCCGAAAGGACCGAAACCTCGACTGCCCCCTCCTCTGTTGGGGTATGTTCGGTTTGGGCTGGGGTAAGGATGTATCCTTTCCCTTGGATTGTTTGATGATTTCATCCAAACGCTCGCCAAACAATCGGTCGCCCGAAATTGGCAAACTGGTTAAGCGCTTTTTGGAAGCAGAATCTGCCTTCCATTCCCGTAGCCACAAGGCCCTGCGTAGTACCACCGAATTGGCGGCTGCAACCGCCGTACGGCTCGCAGAGTCCAGGACAGCATTAATAGCGTAAGACGCAAATGCCGAGGTCTGAGTGGTAATGGACGCCACCTGTGGCGCGGACGTGCGTGTGGCTGCGTCAATTTGCGCTTGACCTGCTGAGATAGCTTGTAGCGCCCATACGGCTGCGAATGCTGGGGCAAAAGAAGCGCCGATAGCTTCATAGATGGATTTCAACCAGAGCTCCATCTGCCTGTCAGTGGCATCTTTGAGTGAAGCCCCATCTTCCACTGCAAGTATGGATCTAGCTGCCAGTCTGGAGATTGGAGGATCCACTTTGGGACACTGAGCCCAACTTTTGACCACGTCAGGGGGAAAGGGATAACGTGTATCCTTAAGGCGCTTAGAAAAACGCTTATCTGGACAAGCATGGTGATTCTGGACTGCCTCTCTGAAGTCAGAGTGGTCCAGAAACATACTCGGTGTACGCTTGGGGAACCTGAAACGGAATTTCTCCTGCTGAGAAGCCGACTCCTCCGCCGGAGGAGCTGAGGGAGAAATATCCAGCATTAGATTGATGGACGCAATAAGATCGTTCACTATGGCGTCCCCGTCAGGAGTATCAAGGTTGAGAGCGGCTTCAGGATCAGAATCCTGATCAACTGTCTCCGCTTCATCAACCAGAGATTCCCCCCGCTGAGACCCTGCACAATATGATGATGTCGAGGGAAATTCTAAGCGAGCTCGCTTAGTCGGTCTGGGGCTGGGGTCTGTGTCAGAACCCTCAGCCTGGGACCCATGAGATACCCCGGGAGGACATTGTTGGTCCAACTGAGGTGGGCCAGGGAACAAAGATTCAACAGAGTCCCTGTGCTGAGATACCGGCCTGGACTGCAAGGCTTCTAGTATCTTAGCCATAGTCTCAGAGAGTTTTGCAAACTCCGTCCCCGTCACCTGGACAGTGTCAGCAGGTGGCTCCCCCTGGGCCCCTCTTAGCAGAGGCTCTGGCTGAGTAAGTGCCACAGGGGCCGAACAGTGCACACAATGGGGGTCAGTGGAACCTGCCGGTAGCGGGGTTGTACATGCGGCGCAGGCAGCATAAAAAGCCTGTGTTTTGGCACCCCTGCCTTTCGTGGGCGCCATGCTATTATCTTCCCTGAGCAACACAATAGGGTATATAGCCAGAAATCAACTGTGCACCATACAGTGTAAAATATATATACCATAAACATATAATGTTACACTACTGCACAATGGGGCTAGCACCACAGGTGCTGCTTACCACCCGCTTAAAGCGGTTGTGAGGCCACCAGAGTCCCTGCCTGGGTCTCCCAGACTGTCCCCCTCTGCAGCGTCCAAGGAGCTGACAGGAATGGCTGCCGGCGTCCTGAGGAGAGGAGGGAGTCGTGGGCGTGACCCAGAAAGTGCGGGAACTGGTGCCTGCACTGTGCACAGTGAGGGGGGTGGAGTATGCAAAGCATGCTCCAGCCCTCAGTGCTGCTCGTTCTGTGCAGCGTCCCGCCCTTCCCCTGCCTGTCAGGGCTGGGGGTGGGAAGAAAAGAAACTAGGCCGCAAAAAGCCGGGGACTCTAGTAATGAACGCGGCCGCCGTAAAAGCACGGCCGGCGTGGAAGTCCCCGGCGCACTACAAGTCCCAGCCGCGCCGCGGTGTTTCCATGGCAGCGGCGGTCAGTGCGGCAGTCCCTATACATAAACACACTCAGCAACGCTGAGTGTGTAATGGCACATATTAACCCGGTCAGCGCCGCGGTCCCCGGTGCACTAGCACACCCAGCAAAGCTGGAGTGTTGCTGTGCGCTGTCCCCACAGGGATACAGAGTACCTCCAAGTAGCAGGGCCATGTCCCTGAACGATACCCGGCTCCTATCCAGCAGGCTCCACAGGAGTTGTGGATGAAGCACGGTCTCAGTGCCTGGAGACCGATAGGATCCCACTTCACCCAGAGCCCTAAGGGGGATGGGGAAGGAAAACAGCATGTGGGCTCCAGCCTCCGTACCCGCAATGGATACCTCAACCTTAACCACACCGCCGACAAGAGTGGGGTGAGAAGGGAGCATGCTGGGGGCCCTATATGGGCCCACTTTTCTTCCATCCGATATAGTCAGCAGCTGCTGCTGACCAATCTGTGGAGCTGTGCGTGCGTGTCTGCCTCCTTCGCACAAAGCAAAAAAACTGAGGAGCCCGTGGGAGCACGGGGGGTGTATAGGCAGAAGGGGAGGGGCTTTACACTTTTAGTGTAATACTTTGTGCGGCCTCCGGAGGCATAGCCTATACACCCCAATTGTCTGGGTCTCCCAATGGAGCGACAAAGAAAATTTTTTTTTCTTTTCACGGCTCAACGCTATAAACTTCTGTGAAGCCCCCAGGGGTTCAAAGTGCTCACCAAACATCTAGAAAAATTATTTGAGGGCTCTAGTTTCCAAAATGGGGTCACTTGTGGGGGAGCTCCATTGGTTAGGCACCTCAGGGGGTCTTCAAACCCGACATGGCGTCCGCTAATGAGTGCAGCTAATTTTGCGTTCAAAAATTCAAATGGCGCTCCTTCCCTTCCGAGCTCTGCCGTGCGCCCAAACAATTGATTTTTACCACATATGGGGTATCAGCGTACTCAGGAGAACATGCACAATAAATTGTATTGTGTACTTTCTCTTTTCTCCCTTGTAAAAACGAAAATTTTATGGCTAAAGTAACATTTTTGTGTTAAAAAGTAAAATTTTCATTTTTTCCTTCCACATTGCTTTGGTTCCTATGAAGCACCTAAAAGGTTAATAAACTTATTGGATGTGGTTTTGAGCAGTGTGAGGGGTGTAGTTTTTAGAATGGGGTCACTTTTGGGTATTTTCTGTCACCTAGGCCTCTCAAAGTCACCTCAAATGTAATGTGGTCCCTAAAAAAAAATATTTTGTAAATTTTGTTGGAAAAATGAGAATTTGCTGATGACCTTTGACCCCTTCTAACTTCCTAACGTAAAAAAAATTTGTTTCGAAAATTGCGCTGATGTAAAGTACACAAGTGGGAAATGTTATATAGTAACTATTTTGTGTGACATATCTCTCAGATTTATGGGCATAAATTTTCAAAGTTTGAAAATTGCGAAATTTTCAAAATTTTCGCCAAATTTCCTAAATTTTCACAAATAAACGCAAAAAATATCGGCCTAAATTTACCACTGACATGAAGTACAATATGTCACGAAAAAACAATCTCAGAATCACCAGGATCCGTTGAAGCGTTCCAGAGTTATAACCTGTCAAAGTGACACTGGTCAGAATTGCAAAAAAATGGCCCGGTCATTAGGGTGTTTTAGTGGCCGGGGGTGAAGGGGTTAATATCGTTGCTGCTGCAGGTACGATGTTTGTCGTTTCTGCGGCACCACGCATCGCTATGTGCGACACCGCAGGAACGACGAACATCTTCTTACCTGCGTCCTCCGGCAATGCGGAAGGAAGGAGGTGGGCGGCATGTTACGTCCCGCTGATCTCCTCCCCTCCTCTTCTATTGGGCGGCCGCTGTGTGACGTCGCTGTGACGCCGAACGCACCTCCCCCTTGAGGGAGGGAGTTTGCCGGTCACAGCGACGTCGCTTCACAGGTATGTATGTGTGACGCTGCCATATCGATAATGTTCGCTACGGCAGTGATCAACAAATGTTGCACGAGCGACGGGGGCGGGTGCAATCACTAGCGATGTCGCAGCGTGTAAAGCATCCTTTAGGCCGGGGCCACACGGGCACTACTGCGATGCTCGCATGACACTCGTTAGCGATCTTGAAGGTTCTTATTTTTCTTCAGGGACACACTCATCTCCTTCAGTCACCGATGTCAATAACCGTATGGAGCGAGTGAATCCCCCCACCATATCTAATGTGCGTATCATCCATTGATGAGATGTGACCCACCTGCATGTGCTGCCACAACACAAGGCCACTAATTATGTGCGTAATGCGTTATTTCCAGTGTGCGGTGTATGACTGAATGGTCATTTCTAGTGATGAGCGAGCACTGCCATGCTCTGTACTTGGATGGATGCGACTTGAGTTCCCCATTGACTGCCTGAGTGTCCAACTGCTCGTTACGAGTATCGTACATGGTAGTGCCCTCTCATCACTACTTACGAGTATAATACACATTACTGGCTCGCTCATCACTAGTTACGAGTATCGTACAAAGTAGTGCTCGCGGGCGGGGAGGGCGCTGCGCTCGCTAACGCTCGGGTCCGGCGCTGCTGCGATGGCTGCTCGGTGGCTCGAGCGGTGGGCCGGATCCAGGGACTCGAGCGGCGCTCCTCGCCTGTGAGTAAAAGGGGGGGATTTGGTCTGTGACGCCACCCACGGTTTGTGGCGAGGTTGGGGCACCACCGCTGCTGTTGACGGGGATCCCGGGAGCGATGGCAGAGAGCAGCTGGGATGTTTCTCTCCCCTCCGTGGGTAGGGGGGGGTTGGTGGTCCCGGGGCCTGGTGAGGTGACGGGGAGGCAGGGTTGGCAAGGTGCAGGGTCGCTTGGCTGCGCAGCGCGGTGCCGGACGGCACGGTAGTACTCACTCAGCCACAAATGGATGCAAATTACCTATATAAGGCCTCTCATTGTTCTGAAATAGATTCCAGTATATTAAGTAACAACCTATAAGGGATTCAGGAATCATACACTATAGTATTGAAGCAATAAATTTGTATTTATATAAAGTGCTCGTGCAAAAATACATAAAAATGTCATCATACATAGGATAACATTTTTGGAATATGGGGAGGGATGTCAAGCCGCACTTATAAGGAGTGGCACAATATTACAGTAACTGCATCTGCCCGTATGGTAACGGCCAGTATTGATTATAAATGGACATATATGTATATCATATGTTCACAGGAGCGGACCAAAAGAGGCGTGGTTTAAATAGATATAGTACTAGATGACATAACTCTGAAAAAGTATAGAGATATAAAGGTATAGGCATATCATCAACCACTATATAGACTGGCTAAGGGGCACCATGATTCACATAGTATAAGAGATTAGAATAGTAAACATGCGCCTATAGCACTGCCCCCACCTATCTATTAGCCCTTCAAGTCAGTCAAATTACCTGTTGCCATTAGTAAAAGGTATGTGTCCTCAGCAGCACCGCAAGTTGCACCCACTCCAACCTCTTTTGGTCCGCTCCTGTGAACATATGATATACATATATGTCCATTTATAATCAATACTGGCCGTTACCATACGGGCAGATGCAGTTACTGTAATATTGTGCCACTCCTTATAAGTGCGGCTTGACATCCCTCCCCAGATTCCAAAAATGTTACCCTATGTATGATGAAATTTTTATGTATTTTTGCACGAGCACTTTATATAAATGGATGCAAAGTCTCTGGTAAAATAAACGGCTGGATGGACGGGTCCCGCAGCCGGCTGCTGTGTTTTCTCCCGGACGGTTGGTGGTGGCTGCCTTTCCCTGCACCTTTCTGTATCTTCGGTCCCGATGGCTTCCCACCGGTAACCCGCTCCCCAGCGTGTTAATGTGCCAGAGGAGCCCTTTTGCCCGCAGGCTCTGGCCCTGGGAACTCTAGCTGTGGCGGTAGCTGTATTTCCCTTGTGCTGGTTGGATGGTTGCCTTCAATCGGGTCTTGGCTGTTTGGAAACCCCTGGGGTTCCGGTCACTAACGGATTTGACCTGTTTAACGGCGACTCCAAGGCTGGTCGGGGTCCGCAGGCCCTGCTGGTTTGTGCTGGCTTCACTTCGCTCCCCAGTTGGTACCGGCGGGCCACCGCCCGTCCCCGGTCCTACGGTTCCGCGTCGATCTGCCTCTCCTGCAGACGGCCACTACCGTCTGCCAACCTTGCTCTCGGTGCCCGAGCCACGTACCCGGACACAGTCAGTTTGCTCCTCTACTACCACTTTACTCCTCACTCTTCCACTTCCCTAACTAAACTCCTTTCCTTTTCCCGCCTCCAGGACTGTGAACTCCTCAGTGGGTGGGGCCAACCGCCTGGCTCCACCCCACCTGGTGTGGACATCAGCCCCTGGAGGGAGGCAACAAGGATTTTGTGTCTGGCTGATGTGCCTATCTCAGGGTGGGGGTGCATGTTGTAGTAACTGTGATGACCTGGCTAGTCCAGGGCGCCACACTCGCTCATAACTAGTTACGAGTATCATACACAGTAGTGCCCGCTTATCACTAGTTAACAGTTCCGTACACGGTAGTGGTCGCTCATCACTGGTTACGAGTACCATACACGGTAGTGCCCGCTTATCACTAGTTACGAGTACCGTACATGGTAGTGCTCGCTCACCACTAGTTATAAGTACCATACACGGTAGTGCTCGCTCACCACTAGTTATAAGTACCATACACGGTAGTGCTCGCTCACCACTAGTTACGAGTACCGTACACGGTAGTGCCTACTTATCACTAGTACCATACACGGTAGTGCTCGCTCATCACTAGTTATGAGTATCGTACACGGTAGTGCTCGCTCATAACTAGTTCTGAGTATCGTACATGGTAGTGCTCGCTCGTCACTAGTGAGGAGTATCGTACATGGTAGTGCTCGCTCGTCACTAGTTAGGAGTATCGTACACGGTAGCGCTCGCTCATCACTAGTTATGAGTATCGTACACAGTAGCGCTCGCTCATCACTAGTTATGAGTATCGTACACAGTAGTGCTCACTCGTCGCTAGTTACGAGTACCGTACACGGTAGTGCTCGCTCGTCACTAGTGAGGAGTATCGTACATGGTAGTGCTCGCTCATCACTAGTTATGATTATCGTACACAGTAGCGCTCGCTCATCACTAGTTATGAGTATCGTACACAGTAGTGCTCACTCATTGCTAGTTACGAGTACCGTACACGGTAGTGCTCACTCGTCACTAGTTATGAGTATCGTACACGGTAGTGCTCACTCATCACTAGTTATGAGTATCGTACACGGTAGTGCTCACTCATTACTAGTTATGAGTATCGTACACGGTAGTGCTCGCTCATCCCTAGTTATGAGTATCGTACATGGTAGTGCTCGCTTATCACTAGTTATGAGTACCGTACACGGTAGTGCTCGCTCATCACTAGTTATGAGTACCGTACACGGTAGTGCTCGCTCATCACTAGTTACGAGTATCGTACACGGTAGTGCTCACTCATAGCTAGTTATGATTATCGTACACGGTAGTGCTCGCTCATCACTAGTTATGATTATCGTACACAGTAGTGCTCACTCATCACTAGTTATGAGTACCGTACGCGGTAGTGCTCGCTCATAGTTAGTTATGAGTACCGTACACGGTAGTGCTCGCTCATCACTAGTTATGAGTATCGTACACAGTAGTGCTCGCTCATAGCTAGTTATGATTATCGTACACGGTAGTGCTCGCTCATCACTAGTTATGAGTACCGTACACGGTAGTGCTCGCTCATAGCTAGTTATGATTACCGTACACGGTAGTGCTCGCTCATAGCTAGTTATGATTATCGTACACGGTAGTGCTCGCTCATAGCTAGTTATGATTATCGTACACGGTAGTGCTCGCTCATAGCTAGTTATGATTACCGTACACGGTAGTGCTCGCTCATAGCTAGTTATGATTATCGTACACGGTAGTGCTCGCTCATAGCTAGTTATGATTATCGTACACGGTAGTGCTCGCTCATCACTAGTTATGAGTATCGTACACGGTAGTGCTCGCTCATAGCTAGTTATGATTATCGTACACGGTAGTGCTCGCTCATCACTAGTTATGAGTATCGTACACGGTAGTGCTCGCTCATAGCTAGTTATGATTATCGTACACGGTAGTGCTCGCTCATAGCTAGTTATGATTATCGTACATGGTAGTGCTCGCTCATCACTAGTTATGAGTATCGTACACGGTAGTGCTCGCTCATAGCTAGTTATGATTATCGTACACGGTAGTGCTCGCTCATAGCTAGTTATGAGTATCGTACACGGTAGTGCTCGCTCATCACTAGTTATGATTATCGTACACGATAGTGCTCGCTCATAGCTAGTTATGATTATCGTACGCGGTAGTGCTCACTCATCACTAGTTATGATTATCGTACACGGTAGTGCTCGCTCATAGCTAGTTATGATTACCGTACACGGTAGTGCTCGCTCATCACTAGTTATGATTATCGTACACGGTAGTGCTCGCTCATCACTAGTTATGAGTATCGTACACGGTAGTGCTCGCTCATAGCTAGTTATGAGTATCGTACACGGTAGTGCTCGCTTATAGCTAGTTATGATTATCGTACACGGTAGTGCTCGCTCATAGCTAGTTATGATTATCGTACACGGTAGTGCTCGCTCATAGCTAGTTATGATTACCGTACACGGTAGTGTTCGCTCATCACTAGTTATGATTATCGTACACGGTAGTGCTCGCTCATCACTAGTTATGAGTATCGTACACGGTAGTGCTCGCTCATAGCTAGTTATGAGTATCGTACACGGTAGTGCTCGCTTATAGCTAGTTATGATTATCGTACACGGTAGTGCTCGCTCATAGCTAGTTATGAGTATCGTACACGGTAGTGCTCGCTCATCACTAGTTATGATTATCGTACACGGTAGTGCTCGCTCATAGCTAGTTATGAGTATCGTACACGGTAGTGCTCGCTCATAGCTAGTTATGAGTACCGTACACGGTAGTGCTCGCTCATCCCTAGTTATGATTATCGTACACGGTAGTGCTCGCTCATAGCTAGTTATGAGTATCGTACACGGTAGTGCTCGCTCATAGCTAGTTATGAGTATCGTACACGGTAGTGCTCGCTCATAGCTAGTTATGAGTATCGTACACGGTAGTGCTCGCTCATAGCTAGTTATGAGTATCGTACACGGTAGTGCTCGCTTATAGCTAGTTATGATTATCGTACACGGTAGTGCTCGCTCATAGCTAGTTATGAGTATCGTACACGGTAGTGCTCGCTCATAGCTAGTTATGAGTATCGTACACGGTAGTGCTCGCTCATCACTAGTTATGATTATCGTACACGATAGTGCTCGCTCATAGCTAGTTATGATTATCGTACGCGGTAGTGCTCACTCATCACTAGTTATGATTATCGTACACGGTAGTGCTCGCTCATAGCTAGTTATGATTACCGTACACGGTAGTGCTCGCTCATCACTAGTTATGATTATCGTACACGGTAGTGCTCGCTCATCACTAGTTATGAGTATCGTACACGGTAGTGCTCGCTCATAGCTAGTTATGATTATCGTACACGGTAGTGCTCGCTCATAGCTAGTTATGATTATCGTACACGGTAGTGCTCGCTCATAGCTAGTTATGATTACCGTACACGGTAGTGCTCGCTCATCACTAGTTATGATTATCGTACACGGTAGTGCTCGCTCATCACTAGTTATGAGTATCGTACACGGTAGTGCTCGCTCATAGCTAGTTATGAGTATCGTACACGGTAGTGCTCGCTCATAGCTAGTTATGAGTATCGTACACGATAGTGCTCGCTTATAGCTAGTTATGATTATCGTACACGGTAGTGCTCGCTCATAGCTAGTTATGAGTATCGTACACGGTAGTGCTCGCTCATAGCTAGTTATGAGTATAGTACACGGTAGAGCTCGCTCATAGCTAGTTATGAGTATCGTACACGGTAGTGCTCGCTCATAGCTAGTTATGAGTACCGTACACGGTAGTGCTCGCTCATCCCTAGTTATGAGTATCGTACACGGTAGTGCTCGCTCATAGCTAGTTATGAGTATTGTACATGGTAGTGCTCGCTCATAGCTAGTTATGAGTATCGTACACGGTAGTGCTCGCTCATAGCTAGTTATGAGTATCGTACACGGTAGTGCTCACTTATAGCTAGTTATGATTATCGAACACGGTAGTGCTCGCTCATAGCTAGTTATGAGTATCGTACACGGTAGTGCTCGCTCATAGCTAGTTATGAGTATCGTACACGGTAGTGCTCGCTCATAGCTAGTTATGAGTACCGTACACGGTAGTGCTCGCTCATAGCTAGTTATGATTATCGTACACTGTAGTGCTCGCTCATCACTAGTTATGATTATCGTACACGGTAGTGCTCGCTCATAGCTAGTTATGAGTATCGTACACGGTAGTGCTCGCTCATCACTAGTTATGATTATCGTACACGGTAGTGCTCGCTCATAGCTAGTTATGAGTATCGTACACGGTAGTGCTCGCTCATAGCTAGTTATGATTATCGTACACGGTAGTGCTCGCTCATAGCTAGTTATGAGTATCGTACACGGTAGTGCTCGCTCATAGCTAGTTATGAGTATTGTACATGGTAGTGCTCGCTCATAGCTAGTTATGAGTATCGTACACGGTAGTGCTCGCTCATAGCTAGTTATGAGTATCGTACACGGTAGTGCTCACTTATAGCTAGTTATGATTATCGAACACGGTAGTGCTCGCTCATAGCTAGTTATGAGTATCGTACACGGTAGTGCTCGCTCATAGCTAGTTATGAGTATCGTACACGGTAGTGCTCGCTCATAGCTAGTTATGAGTACCGTACACGGTAGTGCTCGCTCATAGCTAGTTATGATTATCGTACACTGTAGTGCTCGCTCATCACTAGTTATGATTATCGTACACGGTAGTGCTCGCTCATAGCTAGTTATGAGTATCGTACACGGTAGTGCTCGCTCATCACTAGTTATGATTATCGTACACGGTAGTGCTCGCTCATAGCTAGTTATGAGTATCGTACACGGTAGTGCTCGCTCATAGCTAGTTATGATTATCGTACACGGTAGTGCTCGCTCATAGCTAGTTATGAGTATCGTACACGGTAGTGCTCGCTCATAGCTAGTTATGAGTACCGTACACGGTAGTGCTCGCTCATAGCTAGTTATGATTATCGTACACTGTAGTGCTCGCTCATCACTAGTTATGATTATCGTACACGGTAGTGCTCGCTCATAGCTAGTTATGAGTATCGTACACGGTAGTGCTCGCTCATAGCTAGTTATGATTACCGTACACGGTAGTGCTCGCTCATCACTAGTTATGATTATCGTACACGGTAGTGCTCGCTCATCACTAGTTATGAGTATCGTACACGGTAGTGCTCGCTCATCACTAGTTATGAGTATCGTACACGGTAGTGCTCGCTCATAGCTAGTTATGAGTATCGTACACGGTAGTGCTCGCTCATAGCTAGTTATGAGTATCGTACACGGTAGTGCTCGCTCATAGCTAGTTATGATTATCGTACACGGTAGTGCTCGCTCATAGCTAGTTATGAGTATCGTACACGGTAGTGCTCGCTCATAGCTAGTTATGATTATCGTACACGGTAGTGCTCGCTCATAGCTAGTTATGAGTATCGTACACGGTAGTGCTCGCTCATAGCTAGTTATGAGTATCGTACACGGTAGTGCTCACTTATAGCTAGTTATGATTATCGAACACGGTAGTGCTCGCTCATAGCTAGTTATGAGTATCGTACACGGTAGTGCTCGCTCATAGCTAGTTATGAGTATCGTACACGGTAGTGCTCGCTCATAGCTAGTTATGAGTACCGTACACGGTAGTGCTCGCTCATAGCTAGTTATGATTATCGTACACTGTAGTGCTCGCTCATCACTAGTTATGATTATCGTACACGGTAGTGCTCGCTCATAGCTAGTTATGAGTATCGTACACGGTAGTGCTCGCTCATCACTAGTTATGATTATCGTACACGGTAGTGCTCGCTCATAGCTAGTTATGAGTATCGTACACGGTAGTGCTCGCTCATAGCTAGTTATGATTATCGTACACGGTAGTGCTCGCTCATAGCTAGTTATGAGTATCGTACACGGTAGTGCTCGCTCATAGCTAGTTATGAGTACCGTACACGGTAGTGCTCGCTCATAGCTAGTTATGATTATCGTACACTGTAGTGCTCGCTCATCACTAGTTATGATTATCGTACACGGTAGTGCTCGCTCATAGCTAGTTATGAGTATCGTACACGGTAGTGCTCGCTCATAGCTAGTTATGATTACCGTACACGGTAGTGCTCGCTCATCACTAGTTATGATTATCGTACACGGTAGTGCTCGCTCATCACTAGTTATGAGTATCGTACACGGTAGTGCTCGCTCATCACTAGTTATGAGTATCGTACACGGTAGTGCTCGCTCATAGCTAGTTATGAGTATCGTACACGGTAGTGCTCGCTCATAGCTAGTTATGAGTATCGTACACGGTAGTGCTCGCTCATAGCTAGTTATGATTATCGTACACGGTAGTGCTCGCTCATAGCTAGTTATGAGTATCGTACACGGTAGTGCTCGCTCATCACTAGTTATGATTATCGTACACGGTAGTGCTCGCTCATAGCTAGTTATGAGTATCGTACACGGTAGTGCTCGCTCATAGCTAGTTATGAGTATCGTACATGGTAGTGCTCGCTCATAGCTAGTTATGAGTATCGTACACGGTAGTGCTCGCTCATAGCTAGTTATGATTATCGTACACGGTAGTGCTCGCTCATAGCTAGTTATGATTATCGTACACGGTAGTGCTCGCTTATAGCTAGTTATGATTATCGTACACGGTAGTGCTCGCTCATAGCTAGTTATGATTATCGTACACGGTAGTGCTCGCTCATAGCTAGTTATGAGTACCGTACACGGTAGTGCTCGCTCATAGCTAGTTATGATTATTGTACACGGTAGTGCTGGCTCATAGCTAGTTATGATTATCGTACACGGTAGTGCTGGCTCATAGCTAGTTATGATTATCGTACACGGTAGTGCTCGCTTATAGCTAGTTATGAGTATCGTACACGGTAGCGCTCGCTCATAGCTAGTTATGAGTATCGTACACGGTAGTGCTCGCTCATAGCTAGTTATGAGTATCGTACACGGTAGTGCTCGCTCATAGCTAGTTATGAGTATCGTACACGGTAGTGCTCGCTCACCATTAGTGATTTCTCCTCCATTTCTCCACCACACACTGTACTTTTGAGGTAAGCTGACATATAATGCCTCTGGTGACATGTACCTACATTATCTCCCTATATCTGCGCCCTCCTGGTCCTGGCACGTGTCATTACCCGCTCTCAGCGCCCGCAGCCGCCGAGTCCTCTCACATTTACCTCAGAACAAGCTCCTGTCACAGAAGAGCCGCCTCTAACAAATTCCCGCCCAGCAAAGACCACGCCCCGCCCACTGTGTCAACGGGCCGTTACCATGGGACCAGCAGGCGTAGCCGTCTGATCTGCGCCTGCGCAGTATGTCCCTCCGGCTGCCTGCTTGCGCCACTCACCTGTTCCGGACCGGGTGCGTTGTATTCGGGCTCCGCGCTCAGCGCCGTTCACTCCCGACCAATCACAGCGCTCCTGGCACTGGCGGCAGGTAAGTGCGGTGCCATCCGCCGAATCAACTCCGCGCTGCGCTTGATTGACATTTATTTCCACCAATCACCCTGGGGAATTGCTTGTAGTGGCCTCATAGCACCCCACTTAGCATACACCCGTGCCCCTCTGTGTACAGCCATCACCCAGTCACCATGGTGACCACTGACTACACTGATGGCCATGGTGAGGTAACATCTGACCGATATTGGACATTTTCACCTGTTTAATCCTCCCCCCACTGCTATAATGGCCCCTTCCAGGCATTGTTTACAGAGATCATGTGACCATAGCAGCCAATCACTGGTCTTGTGCCTTCACCACGGAGGCTGGTAATTGGCTGGAGCGGTCACATGTATACCTGTGATGTCCTCGCCATGGGGAAGTAAACACAGGCGGAGGGGGGGATGTTACGCCTTCTAACCCGGAATGAGGGGCCTCTCGTGAGGCTGAGGGCGGCACTTCAGTATTGTACCCGGATATCTGCGGGAGTCCCGCAGCACAGAGTGTTTCAGTTTGCGTGCTGTAGCCATGTTTTGTGATCTTGTCGCATTTTCCTGCCTCTGTCTAGGGACGCGGAGATGCTGGGCAGTGCAATGACTCGGGTCCATATCGCGACCACCGTCACTGCTGCGCTCATAAGGTGCGCACCTCTGTGTTGTGTACGCTGTACTATTATAGTGCCACTCTCCATACCGCTGTGTCAGACATTACTGTATTTCATTCGTGCATCAGGAGGCTCAGGATGAGCAGGTCACTGTCCGGATGGCGTTTTATGATCAGATAATGACTCAGTTGTGTTGCGTTTCTTTTTCCCGCAGTTACCTGTTGCCTTACTGGTTTGGCCCACCCGCGCCCGCGATGATGACTCACGTCAAGGCGTTGACCTCTCCGTACCCAGGTTCCCGGGTGGAGAGGTGGCCGGTTCCTCAGGAGAAGGTCGGCTGGTCGGTAGAATGGCCGGAGTATCAGCCGGTGGAATACACGGCCCCTTCCGTTCTCGCCCGGCCGCCCTGGGCTGACCCTCCGCAAAGGTGAGAGATGCATGGAAACCGCCAGACCTGTCTGTCTAGTCTGACACCCCGAGGGCAGGGATGGGGGGATGTGGTCACTGTTTCCATAGTGTCGGGTCAGCGGCATCGTCAGGAGCGTTTATCGCAAATTCCGCATTATAGCAACATAGCGCAGCGTCCCTAGTGTATAAAGCCGCTACTGTGATCTGAGTCACGAGGACCACTAGTGGACAAATGTGGAACAACCACAGGGCGCAGATGTCAGCAGCACGCCGGCCGTCTCCTGCAGGAGTGTGTCCAGAGATTATCCAAAACTGGAGGAGGATCCCCACTGATATCACAAGGGGCTGTACCGAGATCGCAGATTATTACCCACCCATGGGACCCTCACGGCTCCCGAGACAGGGGCCCTCACCGCTCACGAGACGGGCCCTCACCGCTCCCGAGACGGGGGCCCTCACCGCTCCCGAGACGGGGGCCCTCACCGCTCCCGAGACGGGGACCCTCACCGCTCCCGAGACGGGGACCCTCACCGCTCCCGAGACTGGGAAACTCACCATTTCCGAGACGGGGACCCTCACCGCTCCCGAGACGGGGACCCTCACCGCTCCCGAAACGGGGACCCTCACCGCTCCCGAAACGGGGACCCTCACCGCTCCCGAGACGGGGACCCTCACCCCTCCCGAGACTGGGAACCTCACCATTTCCGAGACGGGGACCCTCACCGCTCCCGAGACGGGGACCCTCACCGCTCCCGAGACGGGGGCCCTCACCGCTCCCGAGACGGGGGCCCTCACCGCTCCCGAGACGGGGGCCCTCACCGCTCCCGAGACGGGGGCCATCACCGCTCCCGAGACGGGGGGCCCTCACCGCTCCCGAGACGGGGACCCTCACCTCTCCCGAGACGGGGACCCTCACCTCTCCCGAGACGGGGACCCTCACCTCTCCCGAGACGGGGGCCCTCACTGCTTCCGAGACGGGGGTCCTCACTGCTCCCGAGACAGGGCACCCTCACCGCTCCCGAGAAGGATGCCCTCACCGCTCCCGAGAAGGAGGCCCTCACCGCTCCTGAGACCGTGGCCCTCACAGCTCCCGAGACGGGGACCCTCACCTCTCCTGAGACGGGGGCCCTCACTGCTCCCGAGAAGGAGGCCCTCACCGCTCCCGAGACGGGGGGCCCTCACCGCTCCCGAGACGGGGGGCCCTCACCGCTCCCGAGACGGGGAACCTCACCATTTCCGAGACGGGGGCCCTCACCGCTCCCGAGACGGGGGCCCTCGCCGCTCCCGAGAAGGAGGCCCTCGCCGCTTCCGAGAAGGAGGCCCTCGCCGCTTCCGAGAAGGAGGCCCTCACCGCTTCCGAGAAGGAGGCCCTCACCGCTTCCGAGAAGGAGGCCCTCACCGCTCCCGAGAAGGAGGCCCTCACCGCTCCCGAGAAGGAGGCCCTCACCGCTCCCGAGAAGGAGGCCCTCACCGCTCCTGAGAAGGAGGCCCTCACCGCTCCCGAGAAGGAGGCCCTCACCGCTCCCGAGAAGGAGGCCCTCACCGCTCCTGAGAAGGAGGCCCTCACCGCTCCCGAGACCGTGGCCCTCACCGCTCCCGAGACAGGGGCCTTCACCGCTCCCGAGACGGGGGCCCTCTTGTCACACATGAGTGTCACCAGTCCATCCCTTCTCTGGCACTGAGTATATCAGGCTGTCTCCATGTCCGGGAGGCAGAGGAGCAATGCACTCCTGAGCTCCGGCACACCCATGTTTATAGGGGGCATCTCATGATTTTCGTTCAGGAGCGCAGTGCTCCTTTGTCCCCCGGCTTTCTGCTTGCCTCGGGGGGGGGAGGATGAAGACTGGCAGAGGGCCTTGGCTGGTTACAGCAATCCTGCCACTTTTAAAATGCCGCTTACAAGTTGCATAACAAACAGCTTGTAAGCGCTGAACTCCTTGCCTAGGAGACCGACCATCGCTGATAACCTGCAGAGGTGGACGGTAACCTTGGCAACAAGCAGTAAACAATAGCATTAAATATTCCAAACCTCTAAAGAACAGAGAAGCACTTTGCAATTTTGCCCATTTAACAAAACTAGATAACCCCTTTATAAATGGAGCAATGGGGGGGTGTAGGACCACCCATCTTTTCACTCGGGGAACACCAGAGACTGTTCTCAGGATTTCTGGGGGGTCCCAGGGAGTAGTAAGTTATTATCTACCCTGGGGATGGGCGACGTGGATGTTCCAAGAATATCAGGTAAGTAAAAACTTTACAGAATTCATATTTTTACTGATCGTGAGTTACCCCCAGAGCTGCAATCACAATTCTTCCAGCTGCTCGCGCTCTGTGCTGGCTCTAATAAAGAGCACACCTCCTGAGAGCTCACAGATTGCAGCTTTGGATGTGACTGGAGTAGGATGAATCTTGTCACTGAGGATGGCTCTCCATGTAATCCGCAGCAGTGACGGCTTCTGCCCCCAGTACAACGCGCTCGACGGACAAGTGCAGAGAACCAGCTATGAGAGGACGTATGAGGTGTCAGACGGAGGGCCGAGGTGAGTGCGGACCACCTACAGCGGGGGTCCGGTCACCTCTACACCAAGATCTGACCACGAGCATTGCCTTCAATCCACAGAAACCCCACGGGGCGCACAGGGATAATAGGGAGAGGACTGCTGGGGCGATGGGGGCCGAACCATGCAGCGGACCCCATCATTACCAGGTGAGCCTACGACTACTGCTCTCAACAGGTAACATGCCAGAGTGTGCTTTACATATAGCTCCCCCTACAGGTGGAAGCGAGATGCTGCAGGGGAGAAGGTGCTGCACCCCGACACTGGGAAACCCGTCCTGCAGTTTGTATCCATACAGAGGAAGGACTGCGGGCAGTGGGCGATCCCCGGGGTGAGTGACAGCGTGTGTGCTGTGTGCAAGGGGCTGCAAATATGGGGATCCCACTCACCGGGGCGCGGACAGTCACCCCACCAACAGCACCGCACCTCACAGACACAGAACCCGAGCACCAGGAGCTGGACATGTGCGACTGCTGTGTCCTCCAATGTACCAAGGGCATGGAGTAATGAGGAATAATGCTATAACTGCTATAATACTGCCCCTATGTACAAGAATATAACTACTATAATACTGCCCCTATGTACAAGAATATAACTACTATAATACTGCCCCCTATATACAAGAATATAACTACTATAATACTGCCCCCTATATACAAGAATATAACTACTATAATACTGCCCCTATGTACAAGAATATAACTACTATAATACTGCCCCCTATGTACAAGAATATAACTACTATAATACTGCCCCCTATATACAAGAATATAACTACTATAATACTGCCCCTATGTACAAGAATATAACTACTATAATACTGCCCCCTATATACAAGAATATAACTACTATAATACTGCCCCCTATGTACAAGAATATAACTACTATAATACCGCCCCCTATATACAGGAATATAACTACTATAATACTGCTCCTATATACAAGAATATAACTACTATAATACTGCCCCCTATGTACAAGAATATAACTACTATAATACTGCCCCCTATGTACAAGAATATAACTACTATAATACTGCCCCTATGTACAGGAATATAACTACTATAATACTGCTCCTATGTACAAGAATATAACTACTATAATACTGCCCCTATGTACAGGAATATAACTGCTATAATACTGCCCCCTATATACAGGAATATAACTGCTATAATACTGCTCCTATGTACAAGAATATAACTACTATAATACTGCCCTTATATACAAGAATATAACTACTATAATACTGCCCCTATGTACAAGAATATAACTACTATAATACTGCTCCTATGTGCATATTTTCTGCTTTCTGGATGGCCCCTCTATGTCTTGCAGGGGATGGTGGATCCGGGGGAGCTGGTGACGGCGACGCTGCGCAGGGAGTTCTGTGAGGAGGCGCTGAACTCTCTGGAGAGCTGCGGGGAGCAGCCTGACACTGAGCAGAGAATCCAGAGCCTCTTCTCTCAGGAGCACTTGCTGGTAATGGTCCCTGGCTCCATTTTCGGGGGGTGCTCATTGATATCGGGGTGTCCAGTCTATTTCTCTGCTTGCTGTTGGTGAATGTGATTACCACCTTTCTCTTTTTGCTTGTGTCAGTCTTTACTGCAATGGTATGATGTTCATGAAGCAGGAGGCCCAGGATGAGCTGAATTCTGTGTGTGACCGTTCATTGCAGATATACAGGGGGTATGTGGACGACCCCCGTAACACGGACAACGCCTGGATGGAGACGCAGGCTGTGAATTACCACGATGACACGGGTGGGTATGTCGGTGCGGTGTTATCTTGTGCCCGCTGTTGTGTCTTCTGATGCCGGTGTTCGCTGTCTCCCATCAGGGCACATCCTGGACAAGTTGGCCTTAGAAGCCGGGGACGACGCGGGCAAGGTGCAGTGGGTGGACGTCAGCGGCAGCCGCAGCCTGTATGCCAACCATGCCCACTTCCTACAGATAGCGGCAGAGAAGAGGGACGCCCACTGGTAGTCAGCGGCACAGTTTGCCCATCTGGTCCCTGTTGGAAGCCTTGTTCTGCCCGTGTGTGGCGGACAGCAGTTGCCATCCCGCGGGTATCTCCAACCCCCCGTCACCTTGGCAGCAGGTATCTCCAACCCCCCCGTCACCTTGGCAGCGGGTATCTCCAATTCCCCCCCCCTGTCACCTCGCCAGCGGGTATCTCCAACCCTCCCCCCCGTCACTTCGCCAGCGGGTATCTCCAACCCTCCCCCCCGTCACTTCGCCAGCGGGTATCTCCAGCCCCACCCCCTCACCTCGGCAGCGGGTATCTTCATCCCCCCCGTTACCGGGTGTCCCCAGCCCCCCCCTCCGTCACCTCGGCAGCGGGTGTCTCCAGCCCCCCTCCGTCACCTCGGCAGCGGGTGTCTCCAGCCCCCCTCCGTCACCTCGGTAGCGGGTGTCTCCAGCCCCCCTCCGTCACCTCGGCAGCGGGTATCTCCAGCCCCCCCGTCACCTAGGCAGCGGGTCCCCCCCCCGTCACCTCGGCAGCGGGTATCTCCAGCCCCCCCGTCACCTCGGCAGCGGGTATCTCCAGCCCCCCCGTCACCTCGGCAGCGGGTCCCCCCCCCCCGTCACCTCGGCAGCGGGTATCTCCAGCCCCCCCGTCACCTCGGCAGCGGGTATCTCCAGCCCCCCCGTCACCTCGGCAGCGGGTCCCCCCCCCCCCCCGTCACCTCAGCAGCGGGTATCTCCAGCCCCCCCGTCACCTCGGCAGCGGGTATCTCCAGCCCCCCTCCATCACCTCGGCAGCGGGTATCTCCAGCCCCCCCGTCACCGGGTTCACTATCTGCTCTCGGCCCGGGGAGGAGACGTCCGTCATTGCCAACCTTTGGAATGTAATAAAATGGAAATTTCCTGATTGCCGTCGTGTTCATTCAGGTCTCCGGGAAAAGATTGTGCAACCGCTGCCCGGGGAGGGGGACTCCACCCAGGAACACTGCACCCCTCACCCACCCGTGCTGCCCCCCCGGGGTCACGTTCACCTTCCACCCCTTAAAACTTGATGTTAGATATGCTCCAGAGCTGCAATCACAATTCTGCCGCTTCTGAGCTCCCAGCATTCCCTGCTGGTTACAGGAGGTTTGTCTGATGACATGCATGCTGACGGTTTCCAATAACAATTAGAGGTATAGGGAGTGCAGCTCCGGAGGTCAGTGAAGGCTGTAACTCAGTGTTGGGCTGTTTTTGCTGAAATTTTATAAATTAGGGGTAAAACAAGAGAGAACGCCGCCCTAGACTCGCGTGTGGGACCGTTACGTTGCCATGGCGATCAGGTAACTGCCCTCTAACCGCCGAGATGCGGCGATCGCTATTAGATGTGGCATGTAAGGGGTTATTTCCGATCTCGTACTGTGCCTCGGAGTGATTACTGTCACAGCACCGTCCGTCCTCCGGCCATAGCACAAGCCCCAGAGCCGGCATTACGGGCCCCAGAGCCGGCATTACGGGCCCCAGAGCCGACATTACGGGCCCCAGAGCCGGCATTACGGGCCCCAGAGCAGACATTACGTGCCCCAGAGCCGGCATTACGGGACCCAGAGCCGGCATTACGGGCCCCAGAGCCGACATTACGGGCCCCAGAGCCGACATTACGGGCCCCAGAGCAGACATTACGGGCCCCAGAGCCGGCATTACGGGCCCCAGAGCCGGCATTACGGGCCCCAGAGCCGGCATTACGGGCCCCAGAGCAGACATTACGTGCCCCAGAGCCGGCATTACGTGCCCCAGAGCCGGCATTACGGGCCCCAGAGCCGGCATTACGGGCCCCAGAGCAGACATTACGGGCCCCAGAGCAGACATTACGGGCCCCAGAGCCGACATTGCGGGCCCCAGAGCCGACATTACGTGCCCCAGAGCCGACATTGCGGGCCCCAGAGCCGACATTGCGGGCCCCAGAGCCGACATTGCGGGCCCCAGAGCCGACATTGCGGGCCCCAGAGCCGACATTACGTGCCCCAGAGCCAGCATTACGGGCCCCAGAGCCGACATTACGGGCCCCAGAGCCGGCATTACGGGCCCCAGAGCCGGCATTACGGGCCCCAGAGCCGACATTACGGGCCCCAGAGCCGGCATTACGGGCCCCAGAGCCGGCATTACGTGCCCCAGAGCCGGCATTACGGGCCGCAGAGCCGACATTACGGGCCCCAGAGCCGACATTACGGGCCCCAGAGCCGGCATTACGGGCCCCAGAGCCGGCATTACGGGCCCCAGAGCCGGCATTACGGGCCCCAGAGCCGACATTACGTGCCCCAGAGCCGACATTACGTGCCCCAGAGCCGGCATTACGGGCCCCAGAGCCGGCATTACGGGCCCCAGAGCCGGCATTACGGGCCCCAGAGCAGACATTACGGGTCCCAGAGCAGACATTACGTGCCCCAGAGCCGACATTGCGGGCCCCAGAGCCGACATTGCGGGCCCCAGAGCCGACATTACGGGCCCCAGAGCCGGCATTACGGGCCCCAGAGCCGACATTACGTGCCCCAGAGCCGACATTACGTGCCCCAGAGCCGACATTACGTGCCCCAGAGCCGACATTACGGGCCCCAGAGCCGACATTACGTGCCCCAGAGCCGACATTACGTGCCCCAGAGCCGGCATCACGGGCCCCAGAGCAGACATTACGGGCCCCAGAGCCGGCATCACGGGCCCCAGAGCCGACATTACGGGCCCCAGAGCTGTGTTTGTGGTGGATGTCGGTACCTGGTGAGCTGTGCCCGTCGTTGTCAGTCTTTACTGCACTTCTCTGATTGTATTCGTCAGTCGGGGAGCAGCTCCCCCCAGAGCCGGCCACCGCACTGCTGAGGGGCACCTGACACATTTCCTAATAAGTGCTCACAGCACCCAATCAGATGCCGCCTTCTAAGCTGTGCTGGAATAATGAAGCCTGACTTTGGTTGGTTGTTACGTGCAGCCAATCAGATCTCTTGTTACGTGCAGCCAATCAGATTTCTGCAAACTAGAGTGCAGAGTGCTGGTTGCTATGGGCCTATGGGTTGCTATGAGTTGAGTATGTATGGCCTGAAGTTATAATCTCCTGTACTAGATACACGGTATCACACAGGAGAGGATTAGATACACGGCTCAGCAGACAATATCACACAGGATAGGATTAGATACACAGCTCAGCAGACAGTATCACACAGGAGAGGATTAGATACACGGCTCAGCAGACGGTATCACACAGGATAGGATTAGATACACAGCTCAGCAGACAGTATCACACAGGAGAGGATTAGATACACAGCTCAGCAGACAGTATCACACAGGATAGGATTAGATACACAGCTCAGCAGACAGTATCACACAGGAGAGGATTAGATACACGGCTCAGCAGACAGTATCACACAGGAGCGGATTAGATACACGGCTCAGCAGACAGTATCACACAGGAGAGGATTAGATACACAGCTCAGCAGACAGTATCACACAGGAGAGGATTAGATACACAGCTCAGCAGACAGTATCACACAGGATAGGATTAGATACACAGCTCAGCAGACAGTATCACACAGGAGAGGATTAGATACACAGCTCAGCAGACAGTATCACACAGGAGAGGATTAGATACACGGCTCAGCAGACAGTATCACACAGGAGAGGATTAGATACACGGCTCAGCAGACAGTATCACACAGGAGAGGATTAGCTACACGGCTCAGCAGACAGTATCACACAGGAGAGGATTAGATACATGGCTCAGCAGACAGTATCACACAGGAGAGGATTAGATTACACGGCTCAGCAGACAGTATCACACAGGAGAGGATTAGATACACGGCTCAGCAGACAGTATCACACAGGAGAGGATTAGCTACATGGCTCAGCAGACAGTATCACACAGGAGAGGATTAGATACACGGCTCAGCAGACAGTATCACACAGGAGAGGATTAGATACACGGCTCAGCAGACAGTATCACACAGGAGAGGATTAGATACATGGCTCAGCAGACAGTATCACACAGGAGAGGATTAGATACACGGCTCAGCAGACAGTATCACACAGGAGAGGATTAGATACACGGCTCAACAGACAGTATCACACAGGTGAGGATTAGATACACAGCTCAGCAGACAGTATCACACAGGATAGGATTAGATACATGGCTCAGCAGACAGTATCACACAGGAGAGGATTAGATACACGGCTCAGCAGACAGTATCACACAGGATAGGATTAGATACATGGCTCAGCAGACAGTATCACACAGGAGAGGATTAGATACACGGCTCAGCAGACAGTATCACACAGGAGAGGATTAGATACACGGCTCAGCAGACAGTATCACACAGGAGAGGATTAGATACACGGCTCAGCAGACAGTATCACACAGGAGAGGATTAGATACACGGCTCAGCAGACAGTATCACACAGGAGAGGATTAGATACACGGCTCAACAGACAGTATCACACAGGTGAGGATTAGATACAAAGCTCAGCAGACAGTATCACACAGGATAGGATTAGATACATGGCTCAGCAGACAGTATCACACAGGAGAGGATTAGATACACGGCTCAGCAGACAGTATCACACAGGATAGGATTAGATACATGGCTCAGCACACAGTATCACACAGGAGAGGATTAGATACACGGCTCAGCAGACAGTATCACACAGGAGAGGATTAGATACACGGCTCAGCAGACAGTATCACACAGGATAGGATTAGATACATGGCTCAGCAGACAGTATCACACAGGAGAGGATTAGATACACGGCTCAGCAGACAGTATCACACAGGAGAGGATTAGATACACGGCTCAGCAGACAGTATCACACAGGAGAGGATTAGACACACGGCTCAGCAGACAGTATCACACAGGAGAGGATTAGATACACGGCTCAGCAGCACGGCTCAGCAGACAGTATCACACAGGAGAGGATTAGCTACACAGCTCAGCAGACAGTATCACACAGGAGAGGATTAGATACATAGCTCAGCAGACAGTATCACACAGGAGAGGATTAGATACACGGCTCAGCAGGCAGTATCACACAGGAGAGGATTAGATACACGGCTCAGCAGACAGTATCACACAGGAGAGGATTAGGTACATGGCTCAGCAGACAGTATCACACAGGAGAGGATTAGATACACGGCTCAGCAGACTATCACACAGGAGAGGATTAGATACACGGCTCAGCAGACAGTATCACACAGGATAGGATTAGATACAGGGCTCAGCAGACAGTATCACACAGGAGAGGATAAGATACACGGCTCAGCAGACAGTATCACACAGGAGAGGATTAGATACACAGCTCAGCAGACAGTATCACACAGGAGAGGATTAGATACACGGCTCAGCAGACAGTATCACACAGGAGAGGATTAGACACACGGCTCAGCAGACAGTATCACACAGGAGAGGATTAGATACACAGCTCAGCAGACAGTATCACACAGGAGAGGATTAGATACACGGCTCAGCACAGTATCACACAGCAGAGGATTAGATACACAGCTCAGCAGACAGTATCACACAGGAGAGGATTAGACACACGGCTCAGCAGACAGTATCACACAGGAGAGGATTAGATACACGGCTCAGCAGACAGTATCACTGATACCTCAGCACAGTGCCCGCTGGTCATGACGTGGAGCCGGTAGCTGCAGGACAGGTGGTGGGGGGGGGGTCCGGCCGCCCCATCCCTGGTCACTGCCCAAACTGGTTGTGGTCCTGTGGGCGGCTGCAGGTATGTACCTGCCTGGAATGTGTACAGGTGTGTCACACGGGAATTAACCTCATAGCTGCCAGAGCAGCTCAGTGCAGTCAGGATTATATGCCCCTCTCTGGGGACACGGTCATCATGCCAGGGGCACCGCATGCACCCCCCTCCTGATCAGGGGCCATCATCAAAAACTGCTGATTGTCAGCTCGGTATCTGCTGAGCTGCAGCATTCCCTTCCAATCCACAGAGCAGGTAGAAAGAGGGCGCAGCTGTGGGGCGCAGTGCCAGCTCCTGACAGCCCGGTGTACCAGGAGAGTAGACGACTGTGCCCACATACTGCCCACAGGACCGACTACTCTGTGCCAGGTAAGAAGATCCAGCACTGTGCGGCAGGTGTGACGACTGAGCCAAACCGAGGGGCAGAGACTGAGCCAAACCGAGGGGCAGAGACTGAGCCAAACTGAGGGGCAGAGACTGTGCCAAACTGAAGGGAAGAGACCGTGCCAAACCGAGGGGAAGAGACCGTGCCAAACCGAGGGGCAGAGACCGTGCCAAACCGAGGGGCAGAGACCAAGCCAAACCGAGGTGCAGAGACCGTGCCAAACCGAGGGGCAGAGACCGTGCCAAACCGAGGGGCAGAGACCGTGCCAAACCGAGGGGCAGAGACCGTGCCAAACCGAGGGGCAGAGACTGTGCCAAACTGAGGGGCAGAGACCGTGCCAAACCGAGGGGCAGAGACCGTGCCAAACCGAGGGGCAGAGACCGTGCCAAACTGAAGGGAAGAGACCGTGCCAAACCGAGGGGAAGAGACCGTGCCAAACCGAGGGGCAGAGACCGTGCCAAACCGAGGGGCAGAGACCGTGCCAAACCGAGGTGCAGAGACCGTGCCAAACCGAGGGGCAGAGACCGTGCCAAACCGAGGGGCAGAGACCGTGCCAAACTGAGGGGCAGAGACCGTGCCAAACTGACGGGCAGAGACCGTGCCAAACTGAGGGGCAGAGACCGTGCCAAACCGAGGGGCAGAGACCGTGCCAAACCGAGGGGCAGAGA
This sequence comes from Anomaloglossus baeobatrachus, assembly GCF_048569485.1. Classification (NCBI taxonomy): domain Eukaryota; kingdom Metazoa; phylum Chordata; class Amphibia; order Anura; family Aromobatidae; genus Anomaloglossus; species Anomaloglossus baeobatrachus. The sequence continues at coordinate 300,124,473 of NC_134359.1, forward strand.
CCGAGCTAAAACGAGGGGCAGAGGCTGTGCCAAACCAAGGGCAGAGACTAAGCCAAACCCAGGGGCAGAGACTGTGCCAAACCAAGGGGCAGAGACTGTGCCAAACCGAGGGGCAGAGACTGTGCCAAACCAGGGGTCAGAGACTGTGCCAAACTGAAGGGAAGAGACTGTGCCAAGCTAAGGGGCAAAGACCGCGAAACCGAGGGACAGAGACTGTGCCAAACCGAGGGACAGAGACTGAGCCAAACCGAGGGGCAGAGACTGTGCCAAAACGAGGGGCAGAGACTGTGCCAAACCGAGGGGCAGAGACTGTGCCAAACCGAGGGGCAGAGACTGTGCCAGGGCAGGAGGAGATACCATGCGCCAGGTGAGGAGCAAATTATTATCTGTGGCTGGAGGAGGAGGCTGTGCCAATGACAAATGCACTAAACCCTGCGCTGGCATTGTGATGGGTACATTGGTCCGGGAGGACGGAGGCCAGGGCAGTGTCAGTGTGCCAGGAGCGGAGCAGGGGTAACCAGGTAGGTGCTTTCACCTAACACTAGGCTACAAAAGCGTAGTGCCAGAGGAAGAGCTGGCATTATGTACCAGGGCAGGAATACACAGCGTGGATCAGTGCAGGGCGTGTGCTGTGTCTAAGGACGTTAGATGCCAGGTCAATAGATAATCCTCTACCAGGATAGCCACACACGGAGTGAGCGAATATGCACAATGTGGCCGTGGTGTGAAGGGTAGAAGATGCCCGTGGCAGTAGAGGACGCCCTGTGGCAGTAGAGGATGCAGTGTGGCAGTAGAGGACGCAGTGTGGTAGTAGAGGATGCAGTGTGGCAGTACAGGACGCAGTGTGGTAGTAGAGGATGCAGTGTGGCAGTAGAGGATGCAGTGTGGTAGTAGAGGACGCAGTGTGGTAGTAGAGGATGCAGTGTGGCAGTAGAGGACGCAGTGTGGTAGTAGAGGATGCAGTGTGGCAGTACAGGACGCAGTGTGGTAGTAGAGGATGCAGTGTGGTAGTAGAGGATGCAGTGTGGCAGTAGAGGACGCAGTGTGGTAGTAGAGGATGCAGTGTGGCAGTACAGGACGCAGTGTGGTAGTAGAGGATGCCGTGTGGCAGTAGAGGACGCAGTGTGGCAGTAGAGGACGCAGTGTGGCAGTAGAGGACGCAGTGTGGCAGTAGAGGCTCCCCTGTGGCAGTAGAGGACGCAGTGTGGTAGTAGAGGATGCAGTGTGGCAGTACAGGACGCAGTGTGGTAGTAGAGGATGCCGTGTGGCAGTAGAGGACGCAGTGTGGCAGTAGAGGACGCAGTGTGGCAGTAGAGGACGCAGTGTGGCAGTAGAGGCTCCCCTGTGGCAGTAGAGGACGCCGTGTGGTAGTAGAGGACGCTGTGTGGCAGTAGAGGACGCCGTGTGGCAGTAGAGGACGCAGTGTGGCAGTAGAGGACGCAGTGTGGCAGTAGAGGATGCAGTGTGGCAGTAGAGGATGCAGTGTGGCAGTAGAGGATGCAGTGTGGCAGTAGAGGACGCCCTGTGGCAGTAGAGGACACCGTGTGGCAGTAGAGGACGCCGTGTGGCAGTAGAGGACGCCGTGTGGCAGTAGAGGACGCCGTGTGGCAGTAGAGGATGCAGTGTGGCAGTAGAGGATGCAGTGTGGCAGTAGAGGACGCCGTGTGGCAGTAGAGGACGCCGTGTGGCAGTAGAGGACGTGTGAGGACATTTCCCTGCCCAGCAGACATATTACGGTGCAGATCTTCGTTTCTGGGCACTGAGGAGAGGAGATTTTCCGGGCAGTGCCCATGGCAGGCGCAGTGAGGAGGCGGCTGCTGTGATGTGCAGAGGAGCATCCCTCCTCCCATCCTCTGTGTCCTCCACATCCTGCAGATGGATGACTTCTCTGGGGTCTCTTCTCTCAGGTCCTGCTGCTGCTGTGCCCCATCTCCTCGCCATGGTGCGCCCCCTATATTACCTGCTGCCAGTCCTGGGGGCTACGCCGCCACCTCCTATTACTTACTGAAGAACCCTCACATCCTGCAGAAGAAGAAGAGGCTGGCCTTCCACTGCCGCCACATCTCCCACCGAGGGGGTAAGTCCTGCCACAGGTGGCCCCCGGCACCCCCACATGTTACCCTGTATTATAGGAGGGGGGGCTCCCACCGAGGGGGTAAGTCCTGCCACAGGTGGCCACCGGCACCCCCACATGTTACCCTGTATTATAGGAGGGGGGCTCCCACCGAGGGGGTAAGTCCTGCCACAGGTGGCCCCCGGCACCCCCACATGTTACCCTGTATTATAGGAGGGGGGCTCCCACCGAGGGGGGTAAGTCCTGCCACAGGTGGCCCCCGGCACCCCCACATGTTACCCTGTATTATAGGAGGGGGGGCTCCCACCGAGGGGGTAAGTCCTGCCACAGGTGTCCCCCGGCAACCCCACATGTTACCCTGTATTATAGGAGGGGGGCTCCCACCGAGGGGGTAAGTCCTGCCACAGGTGGCCCCCGGCACCCCCACATGTTACCCTGTATTATAGGAGGGGGGCTCCCACCGAGGGGGTAAGTCCTGCCACAGGTGGCCCCCGGCACCCCCACATGTTACCCTGTATTATAGGAGGGGGGGCTCCCACCGAGGGGGTAAGTCCTGCCACGGGTGGCCCCCGGCACCCCCACATGTTACCCTGTATTATCGGAGGGGGGGCTCCCACCGAGGGGGTAAGTCCTGCCACGAGTGGCCCCCCGGCACCCCCACATGTTACCCTGTATTATAGGAGGGGGGGCCCACCTGTAATCCGGATGTCACCTAGTTCAGTGACAACCCCTGACCATGTAATGACAGCTGCTGCTGAGGTTGTCAGACCTTCCCATAGCTCAGAATGTAAAATGCAGGAGAGTCACCGGTCAGGAGCCCGGGAAAGATGGGTGATAGTCACACTGTCCTGCTCATCATGTCCCTCTGTCCTCCAGGAGCCGGAGAGAAGGATAGAGAACACCATGGAGGCATTCGATAAGTAAGTGGGGGGCAGCGTTGATCTGTGGGGGCAGCGTTGATCTGTGGGGGGCAGCGTTGATCTGTGGGGGCAGCATTGATCTGTGGATGTCAGCGGTGATCTGTGAGGGGCGGTGGTGATCTGTGGGGGGCAGCGGTGATCTGTGGGGGGCAGCGGTGATCTGTGGGGGGTAGCGGTGATCTGTGGGGCAGCGGTGATCTGTTGGGGGCAGTGTTGATCTGTGGGGGGGTAGCATTGATCTGTGGAGGGAAGTGGTGATCTGTGGAGGGCAGCGGTGGATCCGTTGGGGCGGTGGTGATCTGTGGGGGATAGCGGTGATCTGTGGGGGTAGCAGTGATCTGTGGGGAGTAGCGGTGATCTTGTAGGAGGCAGCGGTGATCTGTAGGAGGCAGCGGTGATATGTGGGGGCGGTGGTGATCTGTGGGGGGCAGCGTTGATCTGGGGGGGCAGCAGTGGATCTGAAGGGGGGCAGCATTGATCTGTGGGGGGCAGCGGTGATCTGTAGGAGGCAGCAGTGATCTGTTGGGGGGCAGCGGTGATCTGTAGGGGGCAGCGGTGATCTGTGGGGACGGTGGTGATCTGTGAGGGGCAGCGTTGATCTGTGGGGGGCAGCGTTGATCTGTGGGGGGCAGCAGTGATCTGTGGGGGGCAGCGGTGATCTGTGGGGGCAGCGTTGATCTGTGGAGGGCAGCACTGATCTGTGGGGGGCAGCGGTCATCTGTAGGAGGCAGCGGTGATCTGTGAGGGGCAGCATTGATCTGTGAGGGGCAGGATTGATCTGTCGGGGTAGCATTGATCTGTGGAGGGCAGCACTGATCTGTGGGGGGCAGCGGTGATCTGTGGGGGGCAGCGGTGATCTGTAGAAGGCAGCGGTGATCTGTGGAGGGCAGCACTGATCTGTAGGGGGCAGCGGTGATCTGTGGGGGGCAGCGGTGATCTGTAGAAGGCAGCGGTGATCTGTGGGGGGCAGCGGTGGTGATCTGTAGGAGGCAGCGGTGATCTGTAGGGGGCAGCGGTGATCTGTGGGGGGCAGCGGTGATCTGTGGGGGGCAGCGGTGATCTGTAGGAGGCAGCGGTGATCTGTAGGAGACAGCAGTGATCTGTGGGGGGCAGCGGTGATCTGTAGGAGACAGCAGTGATCTGTGGGGGGCAGCGGTGATCTGTAGGGGGCAGCGGTGATCTGTAGGAGGCAGCGGTGATCTGTAGGAGGCAGCGGTGATCTGTAGGAGGCAGCGGTGATCTGTAGGGGGCAGCGGTGATCTGTAGGAGACAGCAGTGATCTGTGGGAGGCAGCGGTGATCTGTAGGGGGCAGCGGTGATCTGTAGGAGGCAGCGGTGATCTGTAGGAGGCAGCGGTGGTGATCTGTGGGGGGCAGCGGTGGTGATCTGTGGGGGGGCAGCGGTGATCTGTGGGGGGCAGCGGTGATCTGTAGGAGGCAGCGGTGATCTGTAGGAGGCAGCGGTGATCTGTGGGGGGCAGCGGTGATCTGTAGGAGGCAGCGGTGATCTGTAGGGGGCAGCGTTGATCTGTAGGAGGCAGCGGTGATCTGTAGGGGGCAGCGGTGATCTGTAGGGGGCAGCGGTGATCTGCGGGGGGCAGCGGTGATCTGTAGGGGGCAGCGTTGATCTGTAGGAGGCAGCGGTGATCTGTGGGGGGCAGCGGTGATCTGTGGGGGCAGCGGTGATCTGTAGGAGGCAGCGGTGATCTGTAGGGGGCAGCGTTGATCTGTAGGAGGCAGCGGTGATCTGTGGGGGCAGCGGTGGTGATCTGTGGGGGGCAGCGGTCGTGATCTGTGGGGGGCAGCGGTGATCTGTGGGGTGCAGCGGTGATCTGTAGGAGGCAGCGGTGATCTGTAGGGGCAGCGTTGATCTGTAGGAGGCAGCGGTGATCTGTAGGAGGCAGCGGTGATCTGTAGGGGGCAGCGGTGATCTGTAGGAGGCAGCGGTGATCTGTAGGAGGAAGCGGTGATCTGTAGGGGGCAGCGGTGATCTGTAGGAGGCAGCGGTGATCTGTGGGGGGCAGCGGTGATCTGTAGGAGGCAGCGGTGATCTGTAGGAGGCAGCGGTGATCTGTGGGGGCAGCGGTGGTGATCTGTGGGGGGCAGCGGTCGTGATCTGTGGGGGGCAGCGGTGATCTGTAGGGGCAGCGTTGATCTGTAGGAGGCAGCGGTGATCTGTAGGAGGCAGCGGTGATCTGTAGGAGGCAGCGGTGATCTGTAGGGGGCAGCGGTGATCTGTAGGAGGCAGCGGTGATCTGTAGGAGGAAGCGGTGATCTGTAGGGGGCAGCGGTGATCTGTAGGAGGCAGCGGTGATCTGTGGGGGGCAGCGGTGATCTGTAGGAGGCAGCGGTGATCTGTAGGAGGCAGCGGTGATCTGTGGGGGCAGCGGTGGTGATCTGTGGGGGGCAGCGGTCGTGATCTGTGGGGGGCAGCGGTGATCTGTGGGGGGCAGCGGTGATCTGTAGGAGGCAGTGGTGATCTGTGGGGGGCAGCGGTGATCTGTGGGGGGCAGCGGTGATCTGTAGGGGGCAGCGTTGATCTGTAGGAGGCAGCGGTGATCTGTAGGGGGCAGCGGTGATCTGTAGGGGGCAGCGGTGATCTGCGGGGGGCAGCGGTGATTTGTAGGGGGCAGCGTTGATCTGTAGGAGGCAGCGGTGATCTGTGGGGGCAGCGGTGGTGATCTGTGGGGGGCAGCGGTCGTGATCTGTGGGGGGCAGCGGTGATCTGTGGGGGGCAGCGGTGATCTGTAGGAGGCAGCGGTGATCTGTAGGGGGCAGCGTTGATCTGTAGGAGGCAGCGGTGATCTGTAGGAGGCAGCGGTGATCTGTAGGAGGCAGCGGTGATCTGTAGGAGGCAGCGGTGATCTGTAGGAGGAAGCGGTGATCTGTAGGAGGCAGCGGTGATCTGTAGGAGGCAGCGGTGATCTGTAGGAGGCAGCGGTGATCTGCGGGGGGCAGCGGTGATCTGTAGGGGGCAGCGTTGATCTGTAGGAGGCAGCGGTGATCTGTAGGAGGCAGCGGTGATCTGTGGGGGGCAGCGGTGATCTGTAGGAGGCAGCGGTGATCTGTAGTGGGCAGCGTTGATCTGTAGGAGGCAGCGGTGATCTGTAGGGGGCAGCGGTGATCTGTAGGGGGCAGCGGTGATCTGCGGGGGGCAGCGGTGATCTGTAGGGGCCAGCGTTGATCTGTAGGAGGCAGCGGTGATCTGTAGGAGGCAGCGGTGATCTGTAGGAGGCAGCGGTGATCTGTGGGGGCAGCGGTGGTGATCTGTGGGGGGCAGCGGTGGTGATCTGTGGGGGCAGCGGTGGTGATCTGTGGGGGCAGCGGTCGTGATCTGTGGGGGGCAGCGGTGATCTGTAGGAGGCAGCGGTGATCTGTAGGGGGCAGCGTTGATCTGTAGGAGGCAGCGGTGATCTGTAGGAGGCAGCGGTGATCTGTGGGGGGCAGCGGTGATCTGCGGGGGGCAGCGGTGATCTGTGGGGGCAGCGGTGATCTGTAGGAGGCAGCGGTGATCTGTAGGGGGCAGCGGTGATCTGTAGGAGGCAGCGGTGATCTGTAGGAGGCAGCGGTGATCTGTGGGGGGCAGCGGTGGTGATCTGTGGGGGGCAGCGGTCGTGATCTGTGGGGGGCAGCGGTGATCTGTAGGAGGCAGCGGTGATCTGAAGGAGGCAGCGGTGATCTGTAGGTGGCAGCGGTGATCTGAAGGAGGCAGCGTTGATCTGTAGGTGGCAGTGGTGATCTGTAGGGGGCAGCGGTGATCTGCGGGGGGCAGCGGTGATCTGTGGGGGCAGCGGTGATCTGTAGGAGGCAGCGGTGATCTGTAGGAGGCAGCGGTGATCTGTAGGGGGCAGCGGTGATCTGTAGGAGGCAGCGGTGATCTGTAGGAGGCAGCGGTGATCTGTGGGGGGCAGCGGTGGTGATCTGTGGGGGGCAGCGGTCGTGATCTGTGGGGGGCAGCGGTGATCTGTAGGAGGCAGCGGTGATCTGAAGGAGGCAGCGGTGATCTGTAGGTGGCAGCGGTGATCTGAAGGAGGCAGCGTTGATCTGTAGGTGGCAGTGGTGATCTGTAGGAGGCAGCGGTGATCTGTAGGGGGCAGCGGTGATCTGTAGGGGGCAGCGGTGATCTGTAGGGGGCAGCGGTGATCTGTAGGGGGCAGCGGTGATCTGTAGGAGGCAGTGGTGATCTGTAGGAGGCAGTGGTGATCTGTAGGGGGCAGCGGTGATCTGTAGGTGGCAGTGGTGATCTGCGGGGGGCAGCGTTGATCTGTAGTGGGCAGCGGTGATCTGTGGGGGGCAGCAGTGATCTGTAGGAGGCAGCGGTGATCTGTAGGGGGCAGCGGTGATCTGTAGGGGGCAGCGGTGATCTGTAGGAGGCAGTGGTGATCTGTAGGGGGCAGCGGTGATCTGTAGGGGGCAGCGGTGATCTGTAGTAGGCAGCGGTGATCTGTAGGGGGCAGCGGTGATCTATAGGGGGCAGCGGTGATCTGCGGGGGGCAGCGGTGATCTGTGGGGGGCAGCAATATTTGTACTGCCCCGATACCCCCTGGACAGCCCCTTTAACTGTTCCTTTTCTTGCAGCGCTGTCGCCCATCACACCGACCTCCTGGAGCTGGACTGTCACATGACTAAAGATGGCCGCGTTGTGGTGTCACATGACGGCAATTTATTACGGCAAACAGGACACGATGTGAACATAGAGGACGTCACATACGAGGTATCAGCGGTGCCTGCGGATATTACCTTCTGGGCCGCGGCTCCTTCCTACAATAGCTCTGCTCGCTGCGGTCACTATCACAGCTGAGGGTTTGCTACAATGTATCTAATGTAAATAAATCTGCAGGGACTGGAGTCCTGAGCCGTGTGTTACAGTCTATGACGTGTCTTCTCCCCCCAGGAGCTGCCGCATTATAAGGAGTCTCTGGAGGTCACCTTCTTGCCAGGTAGGCCGGAGTTGAGGATCTTGTAGCCTTCGGACTGTAGGAGAACTATAAGTCCCAGCTTTCCCGGTGACGTTTGTGTCTCAGGTCACATCTCGTCGGGCGCAGACCACCGGATCCCTCTGCTGGAGGAGGTCTTCCAGAGATTCCCGGAGAAGCCCATCAATGTGGAGATCAAGGAGGACAGTGACGAGCTGATCAGAAAGGTAACTACTGCTGGGGAGGGCAGTGCCCGCCATGTGCCCATGGTGTGCCCCTATATCCCCCCACGTGCCTGCCGTGTCTCCACCGTGTGTGCCCCCTATGTGCCCCTCACCCCATGTGCCTGCTGTATGCCTCCCCCTATGTGCCTGCCATCTGCCCGTGTGCTGCCTTGTGGCCTCTGTGTGCCCCCTATGTGTTCTCTGTGTGCCCTCAGTGTGCACCCTATTCCCCCCCATATGCCCGCGGTGTGCCCCTGTGCCCTCATATGCCCGCTGTGTGCCCCCTATGTTCCCCTGTGTGCCATCTATCTGCCCCATATGCCCACTGTTTCCCCCCTATCTGCCCGCTGTGTGCCTTCCACCGTGTGCCCCGTATGTGCCTCCCCCTATGTACCCACTGTGTGCCCTGTATGTGCCCCCGTGCCCACTGTGTGTCCCCCCATGTGCCTTGCACCATGGGCCCCCTATGTGCCCGCTGTGTGCCTCCCACCGTGTGCCCCGTATGTGCCTCCCCCTATGTACCCACTGTGTGCCCTGTATGTGCCCCCGTGCCCACTGTGTGTCCCCCCATATGCCCCGCACCATGGGCCCCCTATGTGCCCGCTGTGTGCCTCCCACCGTGTGCCCCGTATGTGCCTCCCCCTATGTACCCACTGTGTGCCCTGTATGTGCCCCTGTGCCCACTGTGTGTGCCCCGCACCATGGGCCCCCTATGTGCCCGCTGTGTGCCTCCCACCGTGTGCCCCCGTATGTGCCTCCCCCTATGTGCCCACTGTGTGCCCTGTATGTGCTCACGTGCCCATTGTGTGTCCCCCCATGTGCCCACTGTGTGCCTCCCGCCTTGTGTCCCGTATGTGCCCCCAGTGTGTCCCGTATGTGCCCCCTATGTGCCCGCTGTGTGCCTCCCGCCGTGTGCCCCCTATGTGCCCGCTGTGTGCCTCCCTCCGTGCGCCCCCTATGTGCCCGCTGTGTGCCTTCCTCCGTGTGCCCCCTATGTGCCCGCTGTGTGCCTCCCGCCGTGTGCACCCTATGTGCCCGCTGTGTGCCTCCCTCCGTGCGCCCCCTATGTGCCTTCCTCCGTGTGCCCCCTATGTGCCCGCTGTGTGCCTCCCGCCGTGTGCACCCTATGCGCCCGCTGTGTGGCTCCCTCCGTGCGCCCCCTATGTGCCTCCCGCCGTGTGCCCCCTTTGTGCCCGCTGTGTGCCTCCCTCCGTGTGCCCCCTATGTGCCCGTAGACAGTAATCTCATCATTGTGTGCCAGGTGTCGGAGCTCGTGAAGAAATACCAGCGCATGGAGAGAACCATCTGGGCCAGCACCAGCGACAAAGTCATGAAGAAATGTCGTCAGGAGGTAGCACCACTCATCCTCCTCCTCCTCTGTCACCACCACTCCCTGCTATCCTATATACTGCCCGACTCCTCTCCTCCTGAGGGCTGCTCATGCCCCTTCTCCTCTCTCGCACTGCCCAGTACTGCCATCATCTCCCCTTCACTAACACTTCCCCATCATTCTCCCAGTCACCCCTCCTCGGTACTACTACTCCCATCTTTCTTCCTCCTTATGACATTGCTCCTCCTGACCACTACTTCACATGTCTTCCCCACTACTCCTCTCATCCTGCGCACGTCCTCACTCCACTCCCTGTACAATGCTGCTGCTGTCTCTCATCCTCTGCGCACGTCCTCACTCCACTCCCTGTACAATGCTGCTGCCGTCTCTCATCATCCTCTGCGCACGTCCTCTCTCCACTCCCTGTACAATGCTGCTGCCGTCTCTCATCATCCTGCGCACGTCCTCACTCCACTCCCTGTACAATGCTGCTGCCGTCTCTCATCATCCTGCGCACGTCCTCACTCCACTCCCTGTACAATGCTGCTGCCGTCTCTCATCCTCTGCGCACGTCCTCACTCCACTCCCTGTACAATGCTGCTGCCGTCTCTCATCATCCTCTGCGCACGTCCTCTCTCCACTCCCTGTACAATGCTGCTGCCATCTCTCATCATCCTCTGCGCACGTCCTCTCTCCACTCCCTGTACAATGCTGCTGCCGTCTCTCATCATCCTGCGCACGTCCTCACTCCACTCCCTGTACAATGCTGCTGCCGTCTCTCATCATCCTCTGCGCACGTCCTCACTCCACTCCCTGTACAATGCTGCTGCCGTCTCTCATCATCCTGCGCACGTCCTCCCTCCACTCCCTGTACAATGCTGCTGCCGTCTCTCATCCTCCTGCGCACGTCCTCACTCCACTCCCTGTACAATGCTGCTGCCGTCTCTCATCATCCTGCGCACGTCCTCACTCCACTCCCTGTACAATGCTGCTGCCGTCTCTCATCCTCCTGCGCACGTCCTCACTCCACTCCCTGTACAATGCTGCTGCCGTCTCTCATCCTCCTGCACACGTCCTCACTCCACTCCCTGTACAATGCTGCTGCCGTCTCTCATCCTCTGCGCACGTCCTCACTCCACTCCCTGTACAATGCTGCTGCCGTCTCTCATCATCCTCTGCGCACGTCCTCTCTCCACTCCCTGTACAATGCTGCTGCCGTCTCTCATCATCCTGCGCACGTCCTCCCTCCACTCCCTGTACAATGCTGCTGCCGTCTCTCATCCTCCTGCGCACGTCCTCACTCCACTCCCTGTACAATGCTGCTGCCGTCTCTCATCCTCTGCGCACGTCCTCTCTCCACTCCCTGTACAATGCTGCTGCCGTCTCTCATCCTCTGCGCACGTCCTCTCTCCACTCCCTGTACAATGCTGCTGCCGTCTCTCATCATCCTGCGCACGTCCTCACTCCACTCCCTGTACAATGCTGCTGCCGTCTCTCATCCTCTGCGCACGTCCTCTCTCCACTCCCTGTACAATGCTGCTTCCGTCTCTCATCCTCTGCGCACGTCCTCTCTCCACTCCCTGTACAATGCTGCTGCCGTCTCTCATCATCCTGCGCACGTCCTCTCTCCACTCCCTGTACAATGCTGCTGCCGTCTCTCATCATCCTGCGCACGTCCTCACTCCACTCCCTGTACAATGCTGCTGCCGTCTCTCATCATCCTGCGCACGTCCTCACTCCACTCCCTGTACAATGCTGCTGCCGTCTCTCATCCTCTGCGCACGTCCTCTCTCCACTCCCTGTACAATGCTGCTGCCGTCTCTCATCCTCTGCGCACGTCCTCTCTCCACTCCCTGTACAATGCTGCTGCCGTCTCTCATCCTCTGCGCACGTCCTCTCTCCACTCCCTGTACAATGCTGCTGCCGTCTCTCATCCTCTGCGCACGTCCTCTCTCCACTCCCTGTACAATGCTGCTGCCGTCTCTCATCATCCTGCGCACGTCCTCACTCCACTCCCTGTACAATGCTGCTGCCGTCTCTCATCATCCTGCCCACGTCCTCACTCCACTCCCTGTACAATGCTGCTGCCGTCTCTCATCCTCTGCGCACGTCCTCTCTCCACTCCCTGTACAATGCTGCTGCCGTCTCTCATCATCCTGCGCACGTCCTCTCTCCACTCCCTGTACAATGCTGCTGCCGTCTCTCATCCTCTGCGCACGTCCTCTCTCCACTCCCTGTACAATGCTGCTGCCGTCTCTCATCCTCCTGCGCACATCCTCACTCCACTCCCTCTACAATGCTGCTGCCGTCTCTCATCCTCTGCGCACGTCCTCTCTCCACTCCCTGTACAATGCTGCTGCCGTCTCTCATCCTCTGCGCACGTCCTCTCTCCACTCCCTGTACAATGCTGCTGCCGTCTCTCATCCTCTGCGCACGTCCTCACTCCACTCCCTGTACAATGCTGCTGCCGTCTCTCATCCTCTGCGCACGTCCTCTCTCCACTCCCTGTACAATGCTGCTGTCGTCTCTCATCATCCTGCGCACGTCCTCACTCCACTCCCTGTACAATGCTGCTGCCGTCTCTCATCATCCTCCTGCGCACGTCCTCACTCCACTCCCTGTACAATGCTGCTGCCGTCTCTCATCCTCCTGCGCACGTCCTCACTCCACTCCCTGTACAATGCTGCTGCCGTCTCTCATCATCCTCTGCGCACGTCCTCTCTCCACTCCCTGTACAATGCTGCTGCCGTCTCTCATCCTCTGCGCACGTCCTCACTCCACTCCCTGTACAATGCTGCTGCCGTCTCTCATACTCTGTGCACGTCCTCTCTCCACTCCCTGTACAATGCTGCTGCCGTCTCTCATCCTCTGCGCATGTCCTCTCTCCACTCCCTGTACAATGCTGCTGCCGTCTCTCATCCTCTGCGCACGTTCTCACTCCACTCCCTGTACAATGCTGCTGCCGTCTCTCATCATCCTCTGCGCACGTCCTCTCTCCACTCCCTGTACAATGCTGCTGCCATCTCTCATCATCCTCTGCGCACGTCCTCTCTCCACTCCCTGTACAATGCTGCTGCCATCTCTCATCATCCTCTGCGCACGTCCTCTCTCCACTCCCTGTACAATGCTGCTGCCATCTCTCATCATCCTCTGCGCACGTCCTCTCTCCACTCCCTGTACAATGCTGCTGCCGTCTCTCATCCTCTGCGCACGTCCTCTCTCCACTCCCTGTACAATGCTGCTGCCGTCTCTCATCATCCTCTGCGCACGTCCTCACTCCACACCCTGTACAATGCTGCTGCCGTCTCTCATCATCCTCTGCGCACGTCCTCTCTCCACTCCCTGTACAATGCTGCTGCCGTCTCTCATCCTCTGCGCACGTCCTCTCTCCACTCCCTGTACAATGCTGCTGCCGTCTCTCATCATCCTCTGCGCACGTCCTCACTCCACACCCTGTACAATGCTGCTGCCGTCTCTCATCATCCTCTGCGCACGTCCTCTCTCCACTCCCTGTACAATGCTGCTGCCATCTCTCATCATCCTCTGCGCACGTCCTCACTCCACTCCCTGTACAATGCTGCTGCCGTCTCTCATCCTCTGCGCACGTCCTCTCTCCACTCCCTGTACAATGCTGCTGCCGTCTCTCATCATCCTCTGCGCACGTCCTCACTCCACACCCTGTACAATGCTGCTGCCGTCTCTCATCATCCTCTGCGCACGTCCTCTCTCCACTCCCTGTACAATGCTGCTGCCGTCTCTCATCCTCTGCGCACGTCCTCACTCCACTCCCTGTACAATGCTGCTGCCGTCTCTCATCCTCTGCGCACGTCCTCCCTCCACTCCCTGTACAATGCTGCTGCCGTCTCTCATCCTCTGCGCACGTCCTCTTTCCACTCCCTGTACAATGCTGCTGCCGTCTCTCATCCTCTGCGCACGTCCTCTCTCCACTCCCTGTACAATGCTGCTGCCGTCTCTCATCATCCCCCTGCGCACGTCCTCTCTCCACTCTCTGTACAATGCTGCTGCCGTCTCTCATCCTCTGCGCACGTCCTCTCTCCACTCCCTGTACAATGCTGCTGCCGTCTCTCATCCTCCTGCGCACGTCCTCTCTCCACTCCCTGTACAATGCTGCTGCCGTCTCTCATCATCCTCCTGCGCACGTCCTCACTCCACTCCCTGTACAATGCTGCTGCCGTCTCTCATCCTCTGCGCACGTCCTCACTCCACTCCCTGTACAATGCTGCTGCCGTCTCTCATCATCCTGCGCACGTCCTCACTCCACTCCCTGTACAATGCTGCTGCCGTCTCTCATCCTCTGCGCACGTCCTCACTCCACTCCCTGTACAATGCTGCTGCCGTCTCTCATCATCCTGCGCACGTCCTCTCTCCACTCCCTGTACAATGCTGCTGCCGTCTCTCATCCTCCTGCGCACGTCCTCTCTCCACTCCCTGTACAATGCTGCTGCCGTCTCTCATCATCCTCCTGCGCACGTCCTCACTCCACTCCCTGTACAATGCTGCTGCCGTCTCTCATCCTCTGCGCACGTCCTCACTCCACTCCCTGTACAATGCTGCTGCCGTCTCTCATCATCCTGCGCACGTCCTCTCTCCACTCCCTGTACAATGCTGCTGCCGTCTCTCATCCTCTGCGCACGTCCTCTCTCCACTCCCTGTACAATGCTGCTGCCGTCTCTCATCCTCTGCGCACGTCCTCACTCCACTCCCTGTACAATGCTGCTGCCGTCTCTCATCCTCTGCGCACGTCCTCACTCCACTCCCTGTACAATGCTGCTGCCGTCTCTCATCATCCTGCGCACGTCCTCACTCCACTCCCTGTACAATGCTGCTGCCGTCTCTCATCATCCTGCGCACGTCCTCACTCCACTCCCTGTACAATGCTGCTGCCGTCTCTCATCATCCTGCGCACGTCCTCACTCCACTCCCTGTACAATGCTGCTGCCATCTCTCATCCTCTGCGCACGTCCTCACTCCACTCCCTGTACAATGCTGCTGCCGTCTCTCATCCTCCTGCGCACGTCCTCTCTCCACTCCCTGTACAATGCTGCTGCCGTCTCTCATCCTCTGCGCACGTCCTCTCTCCACTCCCTGTACAATGCTGCTGCCGTCTCTCATCCTCCTGCGCACGTCCTCACTCCACTCCCTGTACAATGCTGCTGCCGTCTCTCATCCTCTGCGCACGTCCTCTCTCCACTCCCTGTACAATGCTGCTGCCGTCTCTCATCATCCTGCGCACGTCCTCACTCCACTCCCTGTACAATGCTGCTGCCGTCTCTCATCCTCTGCGCACGTCCTCTCTCCACTCCCTGTACAATGCTGCTGCCGTCTCTCATCATCCTCTGCGCACGTCCTCACTCCACTCCCTGTACAATGCTGCTGCCGTCTCTCATCCTCCTGCGCACGTCCTCACTCCACTCCCTGTACAATGCTGCTGCCGTCTCTCATCCTCCTGCGCACGTCCTCACTCCACTCCCTGTACAATGCTGCTGCCGTCTCTCATCCTCTGCGCACGTCCTCTCTCCACTCCCTGTACAATGCTGCTGCCGTCTCTCATCCTCCTGCGCACGTCCTCACTCCACTCCCTGTACAATGCTGCTGCCGTCTCTCATCCTCTGCGCACGTCCTCTCTCCACTCCCTGTACAATGCTGCTGCCGTCTCTCATCCTCCTGCGCACGTCCTCACTCCACTCCCTGTACAATGCTGCTGCCGTCTCTCATCCTCTGCGCACGTCCTCTCTCCACTCCCTGTACAATGCTGCTGCCGTCTCTCATCATCCTCTGCGCACGTCCTCACTCCACTCCCTGTACAATGCTGCTGCCGTCTCTCATCCTCTGCGCACGTCCTCTCTCCACTCCCTGTACAATGCTGCTGTCATCTCTCATCATCCTCTGCGCACGTCCTCACTCCACTCCCTGTACAATGCTGCTGCCGTCTCTCATCCTCTGCGCACGTCCTCTCTCCACTCCCTGTACAATGCTGCTGCCGTCTCTCATCCTCTGCGCACGTCCTCACTCTACTCCCTGTACAATGCTGCTGCCGTCTCTCATCCTCTGCGCATGTCCTCACTCCACTCCCTGTACAATGCTGCTGCCGTCTCTCATCCTCTGCGCACGTCCTCACTCCACTCCCTGTACAATGCTGCTGCCGTCTCTCATCCTCTGCGCACGTCCTCTCTCCACTCCCTGTACAATGCTGCTGCCGTCTCTCATCATCCTGCGCACGTCCTCACTCCACTCCCTGTACAATGCTGCTGCCGTCTCTCATCCTCTGCGCACGTCCTCACTCCACTCCCTGTACAATGCTGCTGCCGTCTCTCATCCTCCTGCGCACGTCCTCTCTCCACTCCCTGTACAATGCTGCTGCCGTCTCTCATCATCCTGCACACGTCCTCACTCCACTCCCTGTACAATGCTGCTGCCGTCTCTCATCATCCTGCGCACGTCCTCTCTCCACTCCCTGTACAATGCTGCTGCCGTCTCTCATCCTCCTGCGCACGTTCTCTCTCCACTCCCTGTACAATGCTGCTGCCGTCTCTCATCCTCCTGCGCACGTTCTCTCTCCACTCCCTGTACAATGCTGCTGCCGTCTCTCATCATCCTGCGCACGTCCTCACTCCACTCCCTGTACAATGCTGCTGCCGTCTCTCATCCTCTGCGCACGTCCTCACTCCACTCCCTGTACAATGCTGCTGCCGTCTCTCATCCTCTGCGCACGTCCTCTCTCCACTCCCTGTACAATGCTGCTGCCGTCTCTCATCCTCTGCGCACGTCCTCACTCCACTCCCTGTACAATGCTGCTGCCGTCTCTCATCCTCTGCCCACGTCCTCTCTCCACTCCCTGTACAATGCTGCTGCCGTCTCTCATCCTCTGCCCACGTCCTCTCTCCACTGCTTGTACAATGCTGCTGCCGTCTCTCATCCTCTGCCCACGTCCTCTCTCCACTCCCTGTACAATGCTGCTGCCGTCTCTCATCATCCTGCGCACGTCCTCTCTCCACTCCCTGTACAATGCTGCTGCCGTCTCTCATCTGCGCACGTCCTCACTCCACTCCCTCTACAATGCTGCTGCCGTCTCTCATCCTCTGCGCACGTCCTCTCTCCACTCCCTGTACAATGCTGCTGCCGTCTCTCATCATCCTGCGCACGTCCTCCCTCCACTCCCTGTACAATGCTGCTGCCGTCTCTCATCCTCCTGCGCACGTCCTCCCTCCACTCCCTGTACAATGCTGCTGCCGTCTCTCATCCTCCTGCGCACGTCCTCACTCCACTCCCTGTACAATGCTGCTGCCGTCTCTCATCATCCTGCGCACGTCCTCTCTCCACTCCCTGTACAATGCTGCTGCCGTCTCTCATCATCCTGCGCACGTCCTCCCTCCACTCCCTGTACAATGCTGCTGCCGTCTCTCATCATCCTGCGCACGTCCTCCCTCCACTCCCTGTACAATGCTGCTTCCGTCTCTCATCCTCTGCGCACGTCCTCACTCCACTCCCTGTACAATGCTGCTGCCGTCTCTCATCCTCTGCGCACGTCCTCACTCCACTCCCTGTACAATGCTGCTGCCGTCTCTCATCCTCCTGCGCACGTCCTCTCTCCACTCCCTGTACAATGCTGCTGCCGTCTCTCATCCTCTGCGCACGTCCTCACTCCACTCCCTGTACAATGCTGCTGCCGTCTCTCATCCTCTGCGCACGTCCTCACTCCACTCCCTGTACAATGCTGCTGCCGTCTCTCATCCTCCTGCACACGTCCTCACTCCACTCCCTGTACAATGCTGCTGCCGTCTCTCATCCTCCTGCGCACGTCCTCTCTCCACTCCCTGTACAATGCTGCTGCCATCTCTCATCCTCTGCGCACGTCCTCACTCCACTCCCTGTACAATGCTGCTGCCGTCTCTCATCCTCTGCGCACGTCCTCACTCCACTCCCTGTACAATGCTGCTGCCGTCTCTCATCCTCTGCGCACGTCCTCTCTCCACTCCCTGTACAATGCTGCTGCCGTCTCTCATCATCCTCTGCGCACGTCCTCCCTCCACTCCCTGTACAATGCTGCTGCCGTCTCTCATCATCCTCTGTGCACGTCCTCACTCCACTCCCTGTACAATGCTGCTGCCGTCTCTCATCATCCTGCGCACGTCCTCACTCCACTCCCTGTACAATGCTGCTGCCGTCTCTCATCCTCTGCGCACGTCCTCCCTCCACTCCCTCTACAATGCTGCTGCCGTCTCTCATCCTCTGCGCACGTCCTCCCTCCACTCCCTGTACAATGCTGCTGCCGTCTCTCATCATCCTGCGCACGTCCTCTCTCCACTCCCTGTACAATGCTGCTGCCGTCTCTCATCCTCTGCGCACGTCCTCACTCCACTCCCTGTACAATGCTGCTGCCGTCTCTCATCATCCTGCGCACGTCCTCTCTCCACTCCCTGTACAATGCTGCTGCCGTCTCTCATCCTCTGCGCACGTCCTCACTCCACTCCCTGTACAATGCTGCTGCCGTCTCTCATCCTCTGCGCACGTCCTCTCTCCACTCCCTGTACAATGCTGCTGCCGTCTCTCATCATCCTCTGCGCACGTCCTCCCTCCACTCCCTGTACAATGCTGCTGCCGTCTCTCATCATCCTCTGCGCACGTCCTCACTCCACTCCCTGTACAATGCTGCTGCCGTCTCTCATCATCCTGCGCACGTCCTCACTCCACTCCCTGTACAATGCTGCTGCCGTCTCTCATCATCCTCTGCGCACGTCCTCACTCCACTCCCTGTACAATGCTGCTGCCGTCTCTCATCATCCTCCTGCGCACGTCCTCACTCCACTCCCTGTACAATGCTGCTGCCGTCTCTCATCATCCTGCGCATGTCCTCACTCCACTCCCTGTACAATGCTGCTGCCGTCTCTCATCATCCTGCGCACGTCCTCACTCCACTCCCTGTACAATGCTGCTGCCGTCTCTCATCATCCTGCGCACGTCCTCCCTCCACTCCCTGTACAATGCTGCTGCCGTCTCTCATCATCCTGCGCACGTCCTCCCTCCACTCCCTGTACAATGCTGCTGCCGTCTCTCATCCTCTGCGCACGTCCTCACTCCACTCCCTGTACAATGCTGCTGCCGTCTCTCATCCTCTGCGCACGTCCTCTCTCCACTCCCTGTACAATGCTGCTGCTGTCTCTCATCATCCTCTGCGCACGTCCTCCCTCCACTCCTTGTACAATGCTGCTGCCGTCTCTCATCCTCTGCGCACGTCCTCCCTCCACTCCCTGTACAATGCTGCTGCCGTCTCTCATCATCCTGCGCACGTCCTCCCTCCACTCCCTGTACAATGCTGCTGCCGTCTCTCATCCTCTGCGCACGTCCTCACTCCACTCCCTGTACAATGCTGCTGCCGTCTCTCATCATCCTCTGCGCACGTCCTCCCTCCACTCCCTCTACAATGCTGCTGCCGTCTCTCATCATCCTGCGCACGTCCTCTCTCCACTCCCTGTACAATGCTGCTGCCGTCTCTCATCATCCTCTGCGCACGTCCTCCCTCCACTCCCTGTACAATGCTGCTGCCGTCTCTCATCATCCTCTGCGCACGTCCTCACTCCACTCCCTGTACAATGCTGCTGCCGTCTCTCATCCTCCTGCGCACGTCCTCCCTCCACTCCCTGTACAATGCTGCTGCCGTCTCTCATCATCCTGCGCACGTCCTCACTCCACTCCCTGTACAATGCTGCTGCCGTCTCTCATCCTCTGCGCACGTCCTCCCTCCACTCCCTGTACAATGCTGCTGCCGTCTCTCATCATCCTCTGCGCACGTCCTCCCTCCACTCCCTCTACAATGCTGCTGCCGTCTCTCATCCTCTGCGCACGTCCTCCCTCCACTCCCTGTACAATGCTGCTGCCGTCTCTCATCATCCTGCGCACGTCCTCTCTCCACTCCCTGTACAATGCTGCTGCCGTCTCTCATCCTCTGCGCACGTCCTCACTCCACTCCCTGTACAATGCTGCTGCCGTCTCTCATCCTGCGCATGTCCTCTCTCCACTCCCTGTACAATGCTGCTGCCGTCTCTCATCCTCTGCGCACGTCCTCTCTCCACTCCCTGTACAATGCTGCTGCCGTCTCTCATCCTCTGTGCACGTCCTCTCTCCACTCCCTGTACAATGCTGCTGCTGTCTCTCATCATCCTGCGCACGTCCTCTCTCCACTCCCTGTACAATGCTGCTGTCATCTCTCATCATCCTCTGCGCACGTCCTCCCTCCACTCCCTGTACAATGCTGCTGCCGTCTCTCATCCTCTGCGCACGTCCTCTCTCCACTCCCTGTACAATGCTGCTGCCGTCTCTCATCATCCTCTGCACACGTCCTCTCTCCACTCCCTGTACAATGCTGCTGCCGTCTCTCATCATCCTGCGCACGTCCTCTCTCCACTCCCTGTACAATGCTGCTGCCGTCTCTCATCCTCCTGGGATCACTTTCTCATCCTCTTCTCCTCAGAACCCGGAGATGCCGTTCATGTTCACCCCTCTCCGGGGCGTCCTCCTCCTCCTCCTCTATTACACGGGGCTGCTGCCCTTTGTGGATTTGCCAGAGTCGGTGGTGGAGACGTTCATGCCGTCCTTAATAAACAGGTCAGAGTGTAGTGTATACAGATATACAGGGTGCGGGGGTCCTGGCCGTTTACAGGGTGCGGGGGTCCTGGCCGTTTACAGGGTGCGGGGGGTACTGGCCGTATATAGGGTGCGGGGGGGGTCCTGGCCGTATACAGGGTGCAAGAGGTCCTGGCCGTATACAGGGTGCGGGGGGTCCTGGCCATATACAGGGTGCGGGGGGGGCCTGGCCATATACAGTGTGCGGGGGGGTCCTGGCTGTATACAGGGAGCAGGGATCCTGGCAGTATACAGGGAGCGGGGGTCTTGGCTGTATACAGGGTGTGCAGGGGTCCTGGCTGTATACAGGGAGCAAGGGTCTTGGCCGTATACAGGGTTCTTGGCCATATACAGGGAGCGCGGGGGTGCCCTGGCCGTATACAGGGTACGGGGGGGGTCCTGGCCGTATACAGGGTATGGGGGGGGTCCTGGCCGTATACAGGGTACCCTGGGGGGGGGATCTTGGCTGTATACAGTGTGCAGGGGTCCTGGCTGTATACAGGGTGTGGGGGGGGGGGGGGGGGTCCTGGCTGTATACAGGGTGTGGGGGGGGGGGGGTCCTGGCTGTATACAGGGAGCAAGGGTCTTGGCCGTATACAGGGTACGGAGGGGTCCTGGCCGTATACAGGGTGAGGAGGGTTCTTGGCCATATACAGGGAGCGCGGGGGTCTTGGCCATATACAGGGAGCGGGGGGGGGGGGGGGGGGTGTCCTGGCCGTATAATACAGGGTGCGGGGGGGTCCTGGCCGTATACAGGGTGCAGGGTGTCCTGGCCGTATACAGGGTACGGGGGGGTCCTGGCCGTATACAGGGTACGGGGGGGGTCCTGGCCGTATACAGGGTACGGGGGGGTCCTGGCCGTATACAGGGTACGGGGGGGGTCCTGGCCGTATACAGGGTACCCTGGGGGGGGATCTTGGGATCTTGGCTGTATACAGTGTGCAGGGGTCCTGGCTGTATACAGGGTGTGGGGGGGGGGTCCTGGCTGTATACAGGGTGTGGGGGTCCTGGCTGTATACAGTGTGAGGGGGGTCCTGGCAGTATACAGGGTGCGGGGGTCCTGGCTGTATACAGTGTGAGGGGGGTCCTGGCTGTATACAGTGTGAGGGGGTCCTGGCTGTATACAGGGTGCGGGGGTCCCGGCTGTATACAGGGTGCGGGGGTCCCGGCTGTATACAGTGTGAGGGGGGTCCTGGCTGTATACAGGGTGCGGGGGGTCCTGGCAGTATACAGGGTGCGGGGGGTCCTGGCTGTATACAGGGTGTGCGGGGGATCCTGGCTGTATACAGTGTGAGGGGGTCCTGGCAGTATACAGGGTGAGGGGGTCCTGGCAGTATACAGGGTGCGGGGGTCCTGGCTGTATACAGGGTGTGCGGGGGATCCTGGCTGTATACAGTGTGAGGGGGTCCTGGCAGTATACAGTATGAGGGGGTCCTGGCAGTATACAGTGTGAGGGGGGTCCTGGCTGTATACAGTGTGAGGGGGTCCTGGCTGTATACAGTGTGAGGGGGTCCTGGCTGTATACAGTGTGAGGGGGGTCCTGGATGTATACAGTGTGAGGGGGTCCTGGCTGTATACAGTGTGAGGGGGGTCCTGGATGTATACAGGGTGCGGGGGGTCCTGGCTGTATACAGTGTGAGGGGGTCCTGGCTGTATACAGTGTGAGGGGGTCCTGGCTGTATACAGTGTGAGGGGGTCCTGGCAGTATACAGTGTGAGGGGGGTCCTGGCTGTATACAGGGTGCGGGGGGTCCTGGCTGTATACAGTGTGAGGGGGTCCTGGCTGTATACAGTGTGAGGGGGTCCTGGCTGTATACAGTGTGAGGGGGTCCTGGCTGTATACAGTGTGAGGGGGTCCTGGCTGTATACAGTGTGAGGGGGTCCTGGCTGTATACAGTGTGAGGGGGGTCCTGGATGTATACAGTGTGAGGGGGGTCCTGGCTGTATACAGGGTGCGGGGGTCCTGGCTGTATACAGTGTACGGGGGGGTCCTGGCTGTATACAGTGTGAGGGGGTCCTGGCTGTATACAGGGTGCGGGGGGGTCCTGGCTGTATACAGTGTGAGGGGGGTCCTGGCTGTATACTGTGTGAGGGGGTCCTGGCTGTATACAGTGTGAGGGGGGACCTGGCTGTATACAGTGTGAGGGGGTCCTGGCTGTATACAGTGTGAGGGGGTCCTGGCTGTATACAGTGTGAGCGGGGTCCTGGCTGTATACTGTGTGAGGGGGTCCTGGCTGTATACTGTGTGAGGGGGTCCTGGCTGTATACAGTGTGAGGGGGGTCCTGGCTGTATACAGTGTGAGGGGGGTCCTGGCTGTATACAGGGTGCGGGGGTCCTGGCTGTATACAGTGTGAGGGGGTCCTGGCTGTATACAGTGTGAGGGGGTCCTGGCTGTATACAGTGTGAGGGGGTCCTGGCTGTATACAGTGTGAGGGGGGTCCTGGCTGTATACAGTGTGAGTGGGGTCCTGGCTGTATACAGGGTGAGGGAGGTCCTGGCTGTATACAGGGTGCGGGGGTCCTGGCTGTATACAGTGTGAGGGGGGTCCTGGCTGTATACAGGGTGTGCGGGGGTCCTGGCTGTATACAGGGTGCGGGGGGTCCTGGCAGTATACAGTGTGAGGGGGTTCTGGCAGTATACAGTGTGAGGGGGTCCTGGATGTATACAGTGTGAGGGGGGGTCCTGGCTGTATACAGGGTGAGGGGGTCCTGGCTGTATACAGGGTGAGTGAGGTCCTGGCTGTATACAGTGTGAGGGGGTCCTGGCTGTATACAGTGTGAGGGGGGGTCCTGGCTGTATACAGTGTGAGGGGGTCCTGGCAGTATACATTGTGAGGGGGGTCCTGGCTGTATACAGTGTGAGGGGGGTCCTGGCAGTATACAGTGTGAGGGGGGTCCTGGCTGTATACAGGGTGAGTGAGGTCCTGGTTGTATACAGGGTGAGTGAGGTCCTGGCAGTATACATTGTGAGGGGGGTCCTGGCTGTATACAGTGTGAGGGGGGTCCTGGCAGTATACAGTGTGAGGGGGGTCCTGGCTGTAGACAGGGTGCGGGGGTCCTGGCTGTAGACAGGGTGCGGGGGTCCTGGCTGTATACAGTGCGAGAGGGTCCTGGATGTATACAGTGTGAGGGGGGTCCTGGCTGTATACAGTGTGAGGGGGTCCTGGATGTATACAGTGTGAGGGGGTCCTGGCTGTATACAGGGTGCGGGGGGGTCTTTGCTGTATACAGGGTGCGGGGGTCCTGGCTGTATACAGTGTGAGGGGGGTCCTGGCTGTATACAGTGTGAGGGGGTCCTGGCTGTATACAGGGTGTGGGGGGGATCCTGGCTGTATACAGTGTACGGGGGGGTCCTGGCTGTATACAGTGTACGGGGGGGGTCCTGGCTGTATACAGTGTACGGGGGGGTCCTGGCTGTATACAGTGTACGGGGGGGTCCTGGCTGTATACAGTGTACGGGGGGGTCCTGGCTGTATACAGTGTGAGGGGGTCCTGGCTGTATACAGGGTGCGGGGGGGTCCTGGCTGTATACAGTGTGAGGGGGTCCTGGCTGTATACAGGGTGTGGGGGGGATCCTGGCTGTATACAGTGTACGGGGGGGTCCTGGCTGTATACAGTGTATGGGGGGGGTCCTGGCTGTATACAGTGTGAGGGGGTCCTGGCTGTATACAGGGTGCGGGGGTCCTGGCTGTATACAGTGTGAGGGGGTCCTGGCTGTATACAGTGTGAGGGGGGTCCTGGCTGTATACAGTGTGAGGGGGGTCCTGGCTGTATACAGGGTGCGGGGGTCCTGGCTGTATACAGTGTGAGGGGGTCCTGGCAGTATACAGTGTGAGGGGGTCCTGGCTGTATACAGTGTGAGGGGGGTCCTGGCTGTATACAGCGTGAGGGGGTCCTGGCAGTATACAGTGTGAGGGGGGTCCTGGCTGTATACAGGGTGTGCGGGGGTCCTGGCTGTATACAGTGTGAGGGGGTTCTGGCAGTATACAGTGTGAGGGGGTCCTGGCAGTATACAGTGTGAGGGGGTCCTGGCAGTATACAGTGTGAGGGGGATCCTGGCTGTATACAGGGTGAGGGGGTCCTGGATGTATACAGTGTGAGGGGGTCCTGGCTGTATACAGGGTGAGGGGGTCCTGGCTGTATACAGTGTGAGGGGGTCCTGGCTGTATACAGTGTGAGGGGGTCCTGGCTGTATACAGTGTGAGGGGGTCCTGGCTGTATACAGGGTGAGTGAGGTCCTGGCTGTATACAGTGTGAGGGGGTCCTGGCAGTATACAGTGTGAGGGGGGTCCTGGCTGTATACAGGGTGAGTGAGGTCCTGGTTGTATACAGTGTGAGGGGGTCCTGGCAGTATACATTGTGAGGGGGGTCCTGGCTGTATACAGTGTGAGGGGGGTCCTGGAAGTATACAGTGTGAGGGGGGTCCTGGCTGTAGACAGGGTGCGGGGGTCCTGGCTGTAGACAGGGTGCGGGGGTCCTGGCTGTATACAGTGTGAGGGGGTCCTGGATGTAGACAGTGTGAGGGGGTCCTGGATGTATACAGTGTGAGGGGGTCCTGGATGTATACAGTGTGAGGGGGTCCTGGATGTATACAGTGTGAGGGGGGTCCTGGCTGTATACAGTGTGAGGGGGTCCTGGATGTATACAGTGTGAGGGGGTCCTGGCTGTATACAGTGTGAGGGGGTCCTGGATGTATACAGTGTGAGGGGGTCCTGGCTGTATACAGGGTGCGGGGGGGTCTTTGCTGTATACAGGGTGCGGGGGTCCTGGCTGTATACAGTGTGAGGGGGGTCCTGGCTGTATACAGTGTGAGGGGGTCCTGGCTGTATACAGGGTGTGGGGGGGATCCTGGCTGTATACAGTGTACGGGGGGGGTCCTGGCTGTATACAGTGTACGGGGGGGTCCTGGCTGTATACAGTGTACGGGGGGGTCCTGGCTGTATACAGTGTGAGGGGGTCCTGGCTGTATACAGGGTGCGGGGGGGTCCTGGCTGTATACAGTGTGAGGGGGTCCTGGCTGTATACAGGGTGTGGGGGGGATCCTGGCTGTATACAGTGTACGGGGGGGTCCTGGCTGTATACAGTGTATGGGGGGGTCCTGGCTGTATACAGTGTGAGGGGGTCCTGGCTGTATACAGGGTGCGGGGGTCCTGGCTGTATACAGTGTGAGGGGGTCCTGGCTGTATACAGTGTGAGGGGGGTCCTGGCTGTATACAGTGTGAGGGGGGTCCTGGCTGTATACAGGGTGCGGGGGTCCTGGCTGTATACAGTGTGAGGGGGTCCTGGCAGTATACAGTGTGAGGGGGTCCTGGCTGTATACAGTGTGAGGGGGGTCCTGGCTGTATACAGTGTGAGTGGGGTCCTGACTGTATACAGGGTGAGGGAGGTCCTGGCTGTATACAGGGTGCGGGGGTCCTGGCTGTATACAGTGTGAGGGGGTCCTGGCAGTATACAGTGTGAGGGGGGTCCTGGCTGTATACAGGGTGTGCGGGGGTCCTGGCTGTATACAGGGTGCGGGGGTCCTGGCAGTATACAGTGTGAGGGGGTTCTGGCAGTATACAGTGTGAGGGGGTCCTGGATGTATACAGTGTGAGGGGGTCCTGGCAGTATACAGTGTGAGGGGGGTCCTGGCTGTATACAGGGTGAGGGGGTCCTGGATGTATACAGTGTGAGGGGGTCCTGGCTGTATACAGGGTGAGGGGGTCCTGGCTGTATACAGTGTGAGGGGGTCCTGGCTGTATACAGTGTGAGGGGGTCCTGGCTGTATACAGTGTGAGGGGGCCCTGGCTGTATACAGGGTGAGTGAGGTCCTGGCTGTATACAGTGTGAGGGGGTCCTGGCAGTATACAGTGTGAGGGGTGTCCTGGCTGTATACAGGGTGAGTGAGGTCCTGGTTGTATACAGTGTGAGGGGGTCCTGGCAGTATACATTGTGAGGGGGGTCCTGGCTGTATACAGTGTGAGGGGGGTCCTGGAAGTATACAGTGTGAGGGGGGGTCCTGGCTGTAGACAGGGTGCGGGGGTCCTGGCTGTAGACAGGGTGCGGGGGTCCTGGCTGTATACAGTGTGAGGGGGTCCTGGATGTATACAGTGTGAGGGGGTCCTGGCTGTATACAGTGTACGGGGGGGTCCTGGCTGTATACAGTGTATGGGGGGGTCCTGGCTGTATACAGTGTGAGGGGGTCCTGGCTGTATACAGGGTGCGGGGGTCCTGGCTGTATACAGTGTGAGGGGGTCCTGGCTGTATACAGTGTGAGGGGGGTCCTGGCTGTATACAGTGTGAGGGGGGGTCCTGGCTGTATACAGGGTGCGGGGGTCCTGGCTGTATACAGTGTGAGGGGGTCCTGGCAGTATACAGTGTGAGGGGGTCCTGGCTGTATACAGTGTGAGGGGGGTCCTGGCTGTATACAGTGTGAGTGGGGTCCTGACTGTATACAGGGTGAGGGAGGTCCTGGCTGTATACAGGGTGCGGGGGTCCTGGCTGTATACAGTGTGAGGGGGTCCTGGCAGTATACAGTGTGAGGGGGGGTCCTGGCTGTATACAGGGTGTGCGGGGGTCCTGGCTGTATACAGGGTGCGGGGGTCCTGGCAGTATACAGTGTGAGGGGGTTCTGGCAGTATACAGTGTGAGGGGGTCCTGGATGTATACAGTGTGAGGGGGTCCTGGCAGTATACAGTGTGAGGGGGGTCCTGGCTGTATACAGGGTGAGGGGGTCCTGGATGTATACAGTGTGAGGGGGTCCTGGCTGTATACAGGGTGAGGGGGTCCTGGCTGTATACAGTGTGAGGGGGTCCTGGCTGTATACAGTGTGAGGGGGTCCTGGCTGTATACAGTGTGAGGGGGTCCTGGCTGTATACAGTGTGAGGGGGTCCTGGCTGTATACAGGGTGTGGGGGGGATCCTGGCTGTATACAGTGTACGGGGGGGTCCTGGCTGTATACAGTGTACGGGGGGGTCCTGGCTGTATACAGTGTACAGGGGGGTCCTGGCTGTATACAGTGTGAGGGGGTCCTGGCTGTATACAGGGTGCGGGGGGGGTCCTGGATGTATACAGTGTGAGGGGGTCCTGGCTGTATACAGGGTGTGGGGGGGATCCTGGCTGTATACAGGGTGTGGGGGGGTCCTGGATGTATACAGTGTGAGGGGGTCCTGGCTGTATACAGGGTGCGGGGGGGTCTTTGCTGTATACAGTGTGAGGGGGTCCTGGCTGTATACAGTGTACGGGGGGGTCCTGGCTGTATACAGTGTACAGGGGGGTCCTGGCTGTATACAGTGTGAGGGGGTCCTGGCTGTATACAGTGTGAGGGGGCCCTGGCTGTATACAGGGTGAGTGAGGTCCTGGCTGTATACAGTGTGAGGGGGTCCTGGCAGTATACAGTGTGAGGGGTGTCCTGGCTGTATACAGGGTGAGTGAGGTCCTGGTTGTATACAGTGTGAGGGGGTCCTGGCAGTATACATTGTGAGGGGGGTCCTGGCTGTATACAGTGTGAGGGGGGTCCTGGAAGTATACAGTGTGAGGGGGGTCCTGGCTGTAGACAGGGTGCGGGGGTCCTGGCTGTAGACAGGGTGCGGGGGTCCTGGCTGTATACAGTGTGAGGGGGTCCTGGATGTATACAGTGTGAGGGGGTCCTGGATGTATACAGTGTACGGGGGGGTCCTGGCTGTATACAGTGTATGGGGGGGTCCTGGCTGTATACAGTGTGAGGGGGTCCTGGCTGTATACAGGGTGCGGGGGTCCTGGCTGTATACAGTGTGAGGGGGTCCTGGCTGTATACAGTGTGAGGGGGGTCCTGGCTGTATACAGTGTGAGGGGGGTCCTGGCTGTATACAGGGTGCGGGGGTCCTGGCTGTATACAGTGTGAGGGGGTCCTGGCAGTATACAGTGTGAGGGGGTCCTGGCTGTATACAGTGTGAGGGGGGTCCTGGCTGTATACAGTGTGAGTGGGGTCCTGATTGTATACAGGGTGAGGGAGGTCCTGGCTGTATACAGGGTGCGGGGGTCCTGGCTGTATACAGTGTGAGGGGGTCCTGGCAGTATACAGTGTGAGGGGGGTCCTGGCTGTATACAGGGTGTGCGGGGGTCCTGGCTGTATACAGGGTGCGGGGGTCCTGGCAGTATACAGTGTGAGGGGGTTCTGGCAGTATACAGTGTGAGGGGGTCCTGGATGTATACAGTGTGAGGGGGTCCTGGCAGTATACAGTGTGAGGGGGGTCCTGGCTGTATACAGGGTGAGGGGGTCCTGGATGTATACAGTGTGAGGGGGTCCTGGCTGTATACAGGGTGAGGGGGTCCTGGCTGTATACAGTGTGAGGGGGTCCTGGCTGTATACAGTGTGAGGGGGTCCTGGCTGTATACAGTGTGAGGGGGTCCTGGCTGTATACAGTGTGAGGGGGTCCTGGCTGTATACAGGGTGTGGGGGGGATCCTGGCTGTATACAGTGTACGGGGGGGTCCTGGCTGTATACAGTGTACGGGGGGGTCCTGGCTGTATACAGTGTACAGGGGGGTCCTGGCTGTACACAGTGTGAGGGGGTCCTGGCTGTATACAGGGTGCGGGGGGGTCCTGGATGTATACAGTGTGAGGGGGTCCTGGCTGTATACAGGGTGTGGGGGGGATCCTGGCTGTATACAGGGTGTGGGGGGGTCCTGGATGTATACAGTGTGAGGGGGTCCTGGCTGTATACAGGGTGCGGGGGGGTCTTTGCTGTATACAGTGTGAGGGGGTCCTGGCTGTATACAGTGTACGGGGGGGTCCTGGCTGTATACAGTGTACAGGGGGGTCCTGGCTGTATACAGTGTGAGGGGGTCCTGGCTGTATACAGGGTGCGGGGGGGGTCCTGGATGTATACAGTGTGAGGGGGTCCTGGCTGTATACAGGGTGTGGGGGGGGATCCTGGCTGTATACAGGGTGTGGGGGGGTCCTGGATGTATACAGTGTGAGGGGGTCCTGGCTGTATACAGGGTGCGGGGGGGTCTTTGCTGTATACAGTGTGAGGGGGTCCTGGCTGTATACAGTGTATGGGGGGGTCCTGGCTGTATACAGTGTGAGGGGGTCCTGGCTGTATACAGTGTATGGGGGGGTCCTGGCTGTATACAGTGTGAGGGGGTCCTGGCTGTATACAGTGTATGGGGGGGTCCTGGCTGTATACAGTGTGAGGGGGTCCTGGCTGTATACAGGGTGCGGGGGGGTCTTTGCTGTATACAGGGTGCGGGGGGGTCTTTGCTGTATACAGGGTGCGGGGGTCTTTGCTGTATACAGGGTGCGGGGGGGTCTTTGCTGTATACAGGGTGCGGGGGTCCTGGCTGTATACAGTGTATGGGGGGGGTCCTGGCTGTATACAGTGTGAGGGGGTCCTGGATGTATACAGTGTGAGGGGGTCCTGGATGTATACAGTGTGAGGGGGTCCTGGATGTATACAGTGTATGGGGGGGTCCTGGCTGTAGACAGGGTGCGGGGGTCCTGGCTGTAGACAGGGTGCGGGGGTCCTGGCTGTATACAGTGTGAGGGGGTCCTGGATGTATACAGTGTGAGGGGGTCCTGGCTGTATACAGTGTACGGGGGGGTCCTGGCTGTATACAGTGTATGGGGGGGTCCTGGCTGTATACAGTGTGAGGGGGTCCTGGCTGTATACAGGGTGCGGGGGTCCTGGCTGTATACAGTGTGAGGGGGTCCTGGCTGTATACAGTGTGAGGGGGGTCCTGGCTGTATACAGTGTGAGGGGGGTCCTGGCTGTATACAGGGTGCGGGGGTCCTGGCTGTATACAGTGTGAGGGGGTCCTGGCAGTATACAGTGTGAGGGGGTCCTGGCTGTATACAGTGTGAGGGGGGTCCTGGCTGTATACAGTGTGAGTGGGGTCCTGACTGTATACAGGGTGAGGGAGGTCCTGGCTGTATACAGGGTGCGGGGGTCCTGGCTGTATACAGTGTGAGGGGGTCCTGGCAGTATACAGTGTGAGGGGGGTCCTGGCTGTATACAGGGTGTGCGGGGGTCCTGGCTGTATACAGGGTGCGGGGGTCCTGGCAGTATACAGTGTGAGGGGGTTCTGGCAGTATACAGTGTGAGGGGGTCCTGGATGTATACAGTGTGAGGGGGTCCTGGCAGTATACAGTGTGAGGGGGGTCCTGGCTGTATACAGGGTGAGGGGGTCCTGGATGTATACAGTGTGAGGGGGTCCTGGCTGTATACAGGGTGAGGGGGTCCTGGCTGTATACAGTGTGAGGGGGTCCTGGCTGTATACAGTGTGAGGGGGTCCTGGCTGTATACAGTGTGAGGGGGTCCTGGCTGTATACAGTGTGAGGGGGTCCTGGCTGTATACAGGGTGTGGGGGGGATCCTGGCTGTATACAGTGTACGGGGGGGTCCTGGCTGTATACAGTGTACGGGGGGGTCCTGGCTGTATACAGTGTACAGGGGGGTCCTGGCTGTATACAGTGTGAGGGGGTCCTGGCTGTATACAGGGTGCGGGGGGGTCCTGGATGTATACAGTGTGAGGGGGTCCTGGCTGTATACAGGGTGTGGGGGGGATCCTGGCTGTATACAGGGTGTGGGGGGGTCCTGGATGTATACAGTGTGAGGGGGTCCTGGCTGTATACAGGGTGCGGGGGGGTCTTTGCTGTATACAGTGTGAGGGGGTCCTGGCTGTATACAGTGTACGGGGGGGTCCTGGCTGTATACAGTGTACAGGGGGGTCCTGGCTGTATACAGTGTGAGGGGGTCCTGGCTGTATACAGTGTGAGGGGGCCCTGGCTGTATACAGGGTGAGTGAGGTCCTGGCTGTATACAGTGTGAGGGGGTCCTGGCAGTATACAGTGTGAGGGGTGTCCTGGCTGTATACAGGGTGAGTGAGGTCCTGGTTGTATACAGTGTGAGGGGGTCCTGGCTGTATACAGTGTGAGGGGGGTCCTGGAAGTATACAGTGTGAGGGGGGTCCTGGCTGTAGACAGGGTGCGGGGGTCCTGGCTGTAGACAGGGTGCGGGGGTCCTGGCTGTATACAGTGTGAGGGGGTCCTGGATGTATACAGTGTGAGGGGGTCCTGGATGTATACAGTGTACGGGGGGGTCCTGGCTGTATACAGTGTATGGGGGGGGTCCTGGCTGTATACAGTGTGAGGGGGTCCTGGCTGTATACAGGGTGCGGGGGTCCTGGCTGTATACAGTGTGAGGGGGTCCTGGCTGTATACAGTGTGAGGGGGGTCCTGGCTGTATACAGTGTGAGGGGGGTCCTGGCTGTATACAGGGTGCGGGGGTCCTGGCTGTATACAGTGTGAGGGGGTCCTGGCAGTATACAGTGTGAGGGGGTCCTGGCTGTATACAGTGTGAGGGGGGTCCTGGCTGTATACAGTGTGAGTGGGGTCCTGACTGTATACAGGGTGAGGGAGGTCCTGGCTGTATACAGGGTGCGGGGGTCCTGGCTGTATACAGTGTGAGGGGGTCCTGGCAGTATACAGTGTGAGGGGGGTCCTGGCTGTATACAGGGTGTGCGGGGGTCCTGGCTGTATACAGGGTGCGGGGGTCCTGGCAGTATACAGTGTGAGGGGGTTCTGGCAGTATACAGTGTGAGGGGGTCCTGGATGTATACAGTGTGAGGGGGTCCTGGCAGTATACAGTGTGAGGGGGGTCCTGGCTGTATACAGGGTGAGGGGGTCCTGGATGTATACAGTGTGAGGGGGTCCTGGCTGTATACAGGGTGAGGGGGTCCTGGCTGTATACAGTGTGAGGGGGTCCTGGCTGTATACAGTGTGAGGGGGTCCTGGCTGTATACAGTGTGAGGGGGTCCTGGCTGTATACAGTGTGAGGGGGTCCTGGCTGTATACAGGGTGTGGGGGGGATCCTGGCTGTATACAGTGTACGGGGGGGGTCCTGGCTGTATACAGTGTACGGGGGGGTCCTGGCTGTATACAGTGTACAGGGGGGTCCTGGCTGTACACAGTGTGAGGGGGTCCTGGCTGTATACAGGGTGCGGGGGGGTCCTGGATGTATACAGTGTGAGGGGGTCCTGGCTGTATACAGGGTGTGGGGGGGATCCTGGCTGTATACAGGGTGTGGGGGGGTCCTGGATGTATACAGTGTGAGGGGGTCCTGGCTGTATACAGGGTGCGGGGGGGTCTTTGCTGTATACAGTGTGAGGGGGTCCTGGCTGTATACAGTGTACGGGGGGGTCCTGGCTGTATACAGTGTACAGGGGGGTCCTGGCTGTATACAGTGTGAGGGGGTCCTGGCTGTATACAGGGTGCGGGGGGGGTCCTGGATGTATACAGTGTGAGGGGGTCCTGGCTGTATACAGGGTGTGGGGGGGATCCTGGCTGTATACAGGGTGTGGGGGGGTCCTGGATGTATACAGTGTGAGGGGGTCCTGGCTGTATACAGGGTGCGGGGGGGTCTTTGCTGTATACAGTGTGAGGGGGTCCTGGCTGTATACAGTGTATGGGGGGGTCCTGGCTGTATACAGTGTGAGGGGGTCCTGGCTGTATACAGTGTATGGGGGGGTCCTGGCTGTATACAGTGTGAGGGGGTCCTGGCTGTATACAGGGTGTGGGGGGGATCCTGGCTGTATACAGGGTGTGGGGGGGTCCTGGATGTATACAGTGTGAGGGGGTCCTGGCTGTATACAGTGTATGGGGGGGTCTTTGCTGTATACAGTGTGAGGGGGTCCTGGCTGTATACAGTGTATGGGGGGGTCCTGGCTGTATACAGTGTGAGGGGGTCCTGGCTGTATACAGTGTATGGGGGGGGTCCTGGCTGTATACAGTGTGAGGGGGTCCTGGCTGTATACAGGGTGTGGGGGGGATCCTGGCTGTATACAGGGTGTGGGGGGGTCCTGGATGTATACAGTGTGAGGGGGTCCTGGCTGTATACAGGGTGCGGGGGGGTCTTTGCTGTATACAGTGTGAGGGGGTCCTGGCTGTATACAGTGTATGGGGGGGTCCTGGCTGTATACAGTGTGAGGGGGTCCTGGCTGTATACAGTGTATGGGGGGGTCCTGGCTGTATACAGTGTGAGGGGGTCCTGGCTGTATACAGGGTGTGGGGGGGATCCTGGCTGTATACAGGGTGTGGGGGGGTCCTGGATGTATACAGTGTGAGGGGGTCCTGGCTGTATACAGTGTATGGGGGGGTCTTTGCTGTATACAGTGTGAGGGGGTCCTGGCTGTATACAGTGTATGGGGGGGTCCTGGCTGTATACAGTGTGAGGGGGTCCTGGCTGTATACAGGGTGCGGGGGGGTCTTTGCTGTATACAGGGTGCGGGGGGGTCTTTGCTGTATACAGGGTGCGGGGGTCTTTGCTGTATACAGGGTGCGGGGGGGTCTTTGCTGTATACAGGGTGCGGGGGTCCTGGCTGTATACAGTGTATGGGGGGGTCCTGGCTGTATACAGTGTGAGGGGGTCCTGGATGTATACAGTGTGAGGGGGTCCTGGATGTATACAGTGTGAGGGGGTCCTGGATGTATACAGTGTATGGGGGGGTCCTGGCTGTATACAGTGTGAGGGGGTCCTGGCAGTATACAGTGTGAGGGGGTCCTGGATGTATACAGTGTGAGGGGGTCCTGGCAGTATACAGTGTGAGGGGGTCCTGGATGTATACAGTGTGAGGGGGTCCTGGCTGTATACAGGGTGCGGGGGGGTCTTTTCTGTATACAGGGTGCGGGGGGGTCTTTGCTGTATACAGGGTGCGGGGGTCTTTGCTGTATACAGGGTGCGGGGGTCTTTGCTGTATACAGGGTGCGGGGGTCTTTGCTGTATACAGGGGTCTCACCTCTTCTCTCTCTGTAGGACGTATTTTCCGGGTCACTCTCTGATGAGGAGCCGCTTCCTGGTGTATCTGCAGGATAAGTGAGTCCCCGCCGCCGCCTTCTCCATGTCATTTCTTCAAGGGGAACTCCACATTGCACAATATGTTCCAGCATGTCATGGGTGAAGCCGGCACCTACGGCTGAGACCCCTCAGAACTCCCCCCTTACCTGGTGCTGAGGGATCTCACATCTCCAGTCACAGCCAAAGTGAAAGTGATGAGCGGCTGCAGGGACCAGGACGGTCATGTGACCTGACCCACCGCTCCCACAATGCACTGCTCTCTGGAATCAGGACCTGTGGCTGGAGCACTGTGACCCCGCACTATTATATTATATTACGGCGTCTCGTATTATAGGCACCGGTTATAATGAGACCATTCGTTTTTCTTACAGACTAATAATGAGGAGGAGTCTGTTCCAGCATCTCCAGGCCAGAGGCATCCAGGTAGCCGAGTCATGAAATAGTCATATGATGGGTGTGATTGTCTGCAGCGGTCAAATAATGGGTGTAATAGTCTTCAGCGGCTATAAAATGAGTATGATGATCTCCAGCGGTCATATGATGAGTGTGATAGGCTGCAATAGTCGTATGATGGGTGTGATAGTCTGCAACGGTCATATGATGAGTGTGATAGTCTGCAACGGTCGTATGATGGTGTGATAGTCTGCAACGGTCGTATGATGGTGTGATAGTCTGCAACGGTCGTATGATGGTGTGATAGTCTGCAACGGTCGTATGATGGTGTGATAGTCTGCAATAGTCGTATGATGGGTGTGATAGTCTGCAACGGTCGTATGATGGTGTGATAGTCTGCAACGGTCGTATGATGGTGTGATAGTCTGCAACGGTCGTATGATGGGTGTGATAGTCTGCAACGGTCGTATGATGGTGTGATAGTCTGCAGTGGTCAAATTATGGGTGGGATAGTTTGCAGCTGTTGTGTGATGATCTGCAGCAGTCGTATGATGGGTGTCATAGTCTGCAGAGGTCGTATTATGGGTGTAATAGTCTGCAGCGGTCGTATTATGCGTGTGATTATCTGCAGTGGTCATAGGATGGGGTGATGGTCTGCAACAGTTGTATGATGGGAGTGATATTTTGAGCAGTTGCATGATGGGTGTAATGGTCTGCAGTGGTCATCTGATGGGTGGGATGGTCTGCACCAGTTATATGATGGATATGATGGTCTGCAGAAGTTATATGATGGTGTGATAATCTGCAGCTGTCGTATGATGGGTGTGATAGTCTGCAACAGTCGTATGATGGGTGTGATAACTTGCAGCGGATGTATGATGGCTGTGATGGTCTGCAGTAGTCTTATGTTGGGTGTGATGGTCTGCAGAAGTTATATGATGGTGTGATAATCTGCAGCAGTCGTATGATGGGTTTGATGGTCTGCAGCGGTCCTATGATATGTGTGATAATCTGCAGCAGTCATATGATGGGTGTGATGCTCTGCATACCTACTCTCATGTCCTCTGTTGCGCCCCCTACAGGTTTACCTCTGGGTACTGAACCAGGACTCTGATTTCCGGCGGGCCTTCGACTGTGGGGTCACCGGGGTTATGACAGATTACCCCTCTAAGCTTCACACCTTCCTGCAGGAATACGGGGGGGAGCAGAGGACTCGGGGGGCCGCGGACACCTCGTCAGGAGGGGAGCAGCGGAGGACGCACATGTGACATGTAACAGTGTAAATAAAGCTTTATTATACAGTATTATACAGGTGGTGGTCGGCGGCCGCCATCATTGTGGAGTCCACACGTCAGACACCGAGGCCCCGGAGACGTCTGACCTCTGACTCCTCGGCCATGTCTGTGGAGCCGCCCCGGCCTCTCTGCTGCAGAACATCTTCTCTTCGCCTCCTGCTGGATGCCATTATCGTCCTCATCCATCGGTTCTGCCAGTCACTGGGCTCTGAAGTCCTCTGTGCTGCTGTGAGGGCCCCATGTTACAGGCCCCTGGAGGTGGTGTGAGGGGGCAGGATCCAGGGCGGCGGGCACACCGGCTGCAGGAAGGGGGAATGCAGGGCAGACAGGGGGTAACTGAGTCTGACCGGCGGAGAAGCCCAGGACCCCATAAAATAAGGGGCAACGGGGGGGAAATTAGAGACCGAGGAAGGAAATGGCCCCAAAGAAGAAGGCGGCGGATGAGGGAACCTGGAAATGAAGAGCAGCGGTGAAACACCGGCACCGCCAGGCTGGAGACGTCCGGAGCAGAAACCATGAGCTTACCTGTGACCCGCGGGGCAGGCAGGGGCGGGATAGGCTGTCACTGACAGCGCAGGGGGGGACGCCCACAAGGGTCTCTGTGTAATGGGGTCCCACTGCACGAGGCTGTCCATCCTGTGCCCCCGCTCCTCGCCGTCCTCTGTAGCCTCCCGGTGCGGGGCGTCTCTGCTCTGTGCCGGGGATCGGTGGGATCTCAGACCCTCATTCCCAGGCGTCTGCCTATTCTCTCTGTCCTCTCTCTTCTCTGTGACTCCTCTCCTCTCCTCCTCTCTCTTCTCTGTGACTCCTCGCCTCTCCTCCTCCTCTCCGCTCCTCCCCTCCTCCTCTCCACTCCTCTCCTCCTCCTCTCCGCTCCTCTCCTCCTCCTCTCCACTCCTCTCCTCCTCCTCTCCGCTCCTCTCTTTGACTCTGCTCCTCTCCTCTCCGCTCCTCTCTGGTGACACAAGTCGTCGCTCCACAATCTCATCTCCTGCTCTCTCCACTCTCTGTGAGACCGTCACCTCAGCTGCGCTCTCTGTGTGTCTCTTACACTCTAAAGAAAAAAACAGAAAACATCATCCCTACATCTATCCACACACTGATTCCAATAGCAAAAAAGCAGAATAGTGAGTGCAGCTCTGGAGTATAATACAGGAGGTAACTCAGGATCAGTAATGTATGTGCACAGTGACTGCACCAGCAGAATAGTGAGTGCAGCTCTGGAATATAATACAGGAGGTAACTCAGGATCAGTAATGTAATGTATGTACACAGTGACTGCACCAGCAGAATAGTGAGTGCAGCTCTGGAGTATAATGCAGGAGGTAACTCAGGATCAGTAATGTAATGTATGTACACAGTGACTGCACCAGCAGAATAGTGAGTGCAGCTCTGGAATATAATACAGGATGTAACTCAGGATCAGTAATGTAATGTATGTACACAGTGACTGCACCGGCAGAATAGTGAGTGCAGCTCTGGAGTACAATACAGGAGGTAACTCAGGATCAGTAATGTATGTACACAGTGACTACACCAGCAGAATAGTGAGTGCAGCTCTGGAATATAATACAGGATGTAACTCAGGATCAGTAATGTAATGTATGTACACAGTGATTGCACCAGCAGAATAGTGAGTGCAGCTCTGGAGTACAATACAGGAGGTAACTCAGGATCAGTAATGTAATGTATGTACACAGTGACTGCAGCAGCAGAATAGTGAGTGCAGCTCTGGAATATAATACAGGATGTAACTCAGGATCAGTAATGTAATGTATGTACACAGTGACTGCACCAGCAGAATAGTGAGTGCAGCTCTGGAATATAATACAGGATGTAACTCAGGATCAGTAATGTAATGTATGTACACAGTGACTGCACCAGCAGAATAGTGAGTGCAGCTCTGGAGGATAATACAGGAGGTAACTCAGGATCAGTAATGTATGTACACAGTGACTGCAGCAGCAGAATAGTGAGTGCAGCTCTGGAGGATAATACAGGAGGTAACTCAGGATCAGTAATGTATGTACACAGTGACTGCAGCAGCAGAATAGTGAGTGCAGCTCTGGAGGATAATACAGGAGGTAACTCAGGATCAGTAATGTATGTACACAGTGACTGCAGCAGCAGAATAGTGAGTGCAGCTCTGGGGTATAATACAGGAGATAGCTCCGACTCTGCTTTCTCTGGAATAATATGAAGTGAGAGATGTCCGCGCTGTGCAGTCGTGTAGTACACAGTGTGGTATATACTATGCTCCCGCGCTCTGACCTGGGGACACGTCTCCGTCCGTTCTCGGCCTCTGGTGCCTTTTTCTTGGAGTTCTGCTGGGATATAGATATTTTTGCTGTTACATTGTATAGTGTAGCCCCTCAATAAACAATCCCCCTGATCTCATTATTATAGCGGTGGTCACATTAGGGGGCAGCCTCCACCCAGACCCTGCTATGGATCGCTGGCCCAGCCTGTGCCCCCCTGTCTTGTCAGTGGGGGGCGACACTTACTGTTCCTGTTGACTCTTGAAATATTTGATTCCTTTTGCAAATGGGTTTTCTTCTATTTTCAACAAGGAGAGCTGCAAAAGAGGAGAAGACGAAGAATGGGTCAGAGCCGGGGCCGACGGTGTGAGGAGCCATGACACTTCACTTTTATAGGGAGCCCAATGCACTAAAAGTGGTTACTCCCATCATCATAAATGCTGCTGTCAGACATCATTTGTAAATACAAGCGATTCTGCAATTTACGGCTTCTTGAAATCTTCAGCCGTTTTTGAGATATGAGCACTTTTGACTTTTGTTTATAGCTGGTTGCTATGGAGACCGACCTCCTCTGCCAGACAGCAGACTGTGCAGGCTCTATTCCATTGAGCTTGTAAACACTGTGCTGAAGCCGGTCATGACTACTAGAGCGCAGTGTTGCCTCCTAATCCGGGCCAGCTTCAGCACAGCACTTACAAGCTCAACCGCAGCGGCGGTCGGTCTCCTAGGTAACAAGATGTAAACAAAAGTGTTAATATCTCAGGAACGGAAGCAAATTTTAACAAACGGTAAATTGCACGACTGCTTGTCTTTTACAAGCGCAATCCGTCAATATCATCTATGAGGATGAGACTAACCCTTTAAGGGGGTGTCCATGTACATGTAATGGACGTATACTGACCCTGGGATTCTGGTAGCTGGTGACTGCTATGAAGGACGTCTCGGGGAAAGAGATGGAGGAGGCAGGCCGGGCGCGGGGTCCGTTATTACACGTGGGGATGATGTATAACCGCAGGTAGTAACGGTGCATGGACTGCAGGACGATCTGAGGAGAACATGGGGAAGTCATGATGGACACCACCACTGCGCACCGCCGGCACAATCTCTGAATGCAGTAATTATGGCGGTGTAGGTGACGCTGGTTATAGAGGGATCACATTCAGTGACATTATTCTCAGTTTTTCACGTCTGTGCGACTCTAGGTGGCGCCACCTCCTAGGGTCTATGGACACATCTCCGCCATACCTGTCCTCCCTGGCTCAGGGTGTTGTTGGTCAGTCGGATCCTGTGGAAGCAGATGGGTCTCTCCATCCATCGGTGGCCAGGGGCCGGGGATTCGGGGTGGAGGTAGAGACGGGTGGGGGGCCCTGGCTCGGCCCTGCCGCTCATACTCCAGGTCCTGTCACGCCACTTGTAGCGGTTCTCCCCGTCAGGGACGGCCTGGACGCAGAGAGAGTAGAGACCGTGCGGGTCCAGGCCGGACAAAGAAACCGAAAACTCCGGGAACATCCGCCTGTGGGGACAAGATGGAGGGTCAGACGCCAGCCGGGGACAAGATGGAGAGTCAGACACCACCCGGGGACAAGATGGAGGGTCAGACGCCACTCGGGGACAAGATGGAGGGTCAGACGCCACCCGGGGACAAGATGGAGGGTCAGACGCCACCCGGGGACAAGATGGAGGGTCAGACGCCACCCGGGGACAAGATGGAGGGTCAGACGCCACCCGGGGACAAGATGGAGGGTCAGACGCCACCCGGAGACAAGATGGAGGGTCAGACGCCACCCGGGGACAAGATGGAGAGCCAGACGCCACCCGGGGACAAGATGGAGGGTCAG
Organism: Anomaloglossus baeobatrachus; assembly: GCF_048569485.1. Classification (NCBI taxonomy): domain Eukaryota; kingdom Metazoa; phylum Chordata; class Amphibia; order Anura; family Aromobatidae; genus Anomaloglossus; species Anomaloglossus baeobatrachus. Next base: position 300,164,172 of record NC_134359.1, read on the forward strand.
ACGCCACCCGGGAACAAGATGGAGGGTCAGACGCCACCCGGGGACAAGAAGGAGGGTCAGACGCCACCCGGGGACAAGATGGAGGGTCAGACGCCACCCGGGAACAAGATGGAGGGTCAGACGCCACCCGGGGACAAGATGGTCAGACGCCACCCGGGGACAAGATGGAGGGTCAGACACCACCCGGGGACAAGATGGAGGGTCAGACGCCACCCGGGGACAAGATGGAGGGTCAGACACCACCCGGGGACAAGATGGAGGGTCAGACGCCACCCGGGGACAAGATGGAGGGTCAGACGCCACCCGGGGACAAGATGGTCAGACGCCACCCGGGGACAAGATGGAGGGTCAGACGCCACCCGGGGACAAGATGGAGGGTCAGACGCCACCCGGGGACAAGATGGAGGGTCAGACACCACCCGGGGACAAGATGGAGGGTCAGACGCCACCCGGGGACAAGATGGAGGGTCAGACGCCACCCGGGGACAAGATGGTCAGACGCCACCCGGGGACAAGATGGAGGGTCAGACGCCACCCGGGGACAAGATGGAGGGTCAGACGCCACCCGGGGACAAGATGGTCAGACGCCACCCGGGGACAAGATGGAGGGTCAGACACCACCCGGGGACAAGATGGAGGGTCAGACGCCACCCGGGGACAAGATGGAGGGTCAGACACCACCCGGGGACAAGATGGAGGGTCAGACGCCACCCGGGGACAAGATGGAGGGTCAGACGCCACCCGGGGACAAGATGGAGGGTCAGACGCCACTTGTGCGGGGCCGGGCGGAGTGACGACCATTACTGAGGGTCACAGTTAATGCGGCGCACATACGTCCCTGCACTGTGTCAGTCTTCACTGTAGTCCTGGCAGTCCGGTCATGAACCAGGAGGCACAGGATGAACACCACACACTTACCGCCCATTCTTGGTCAGTATCATCTCTGTTCCCACAGCGTTAAACTTCTCCCATAATTCCCTGTTCTCCAGTTGGGCTGAAACTTGTGGTGCGGTCGCCGCCGGTGATCCCGGAGGAGAACAATATGGCTGCGACAGATAATATCCAGCGGGATTGGGAAACTTTGCACCTGAATGGGAACGTCATATGTCACTAATGGAGGCGGCCAAAAAACACCCGGATAAATATTGACTCAGGGATACAGTGACCTGAGGTTACCCGCAATTCACACCCTGCCGCCATGTCTGCACACGAATGCGGAGCTGCGCACTACAACTCCCAGCACAGCACACCTGCCAGGACCTGGAGTGACACCCGCGGAGATAATAACACAAATGGCCGCTTTTACAGCCTCTCAAATGGTTCACAAAATGCCAGTCAAACACATAGACCACGCGGAGGAGCGGAGAACCGGATTGTCACAAGATCGAAGCGTCATCCATCGATTAGATTCAGGCTCTGTGCCACGTAGGCCTCAGCCACCAAAACAGACACGTTGCCCATAGCAACCAATCACAGCACAGCTTTCATTCTGTAAACAGCACTGGTGAGATGAAAGCTGTGCTGTGATTGGTTGCTAGGGACAAGACCTTTTAGTTTTCACTTATTAACCCAAATAAGTATATAAAGAGGGAGGGTACTACATTCTGTGTTACATAGGACTGCAGGTGACATCTAAATTATCTGTACTCAGAGATATCACTGTGTTATCTGTGGTGTTACATAGGACTGCAGGTGTCATCTACATTATCTATACTCAGAGATATCACTGTGTTATCTGTGGTGTTACATAGGACTGCAGGTGACATCTACATTATCTATACTCAGAGATATCACTGTGTTATCTGTGGTGTTACATAGGACTGCAGGTGACATCTACATTATCTGTACTCAGAGATATCACTGTGTTATCTGTGGTGTTACATAGGACTGCAGGTGGCATCTGCTACATTATCTGTACTCCGAGATATCACTGTGTTATCTGGGGTGTTACATAGGACTGCAGGTGACATCTACTACATTATCTGTACTCAGAGATATCACTGTGTGATCTGTGGTGTTACATAGGACTGCAAGTAACATCTACTACATTATCTGTACTCAGAGAGATATCACTGTTATCTGTGCTGTTACATAGGACTGCAGGTGACATCTACTACATTATCTGCACTCAGAGAGATATCACTGTGTTATCTGTGCTGTTACATAGGACTGCAGGTGACATCTACTACATTATCTGCACTCAGAGATATCACTGTGTTATCTGTGGTGTTACATAGGACTGCAGGTGACATCTACTATATTATCTGTACTCAGAGAGATATCACTGTGTTATCTGTGGTGTTACATAGGACTGCAGGTGACATCTACTACATTATCTGTACTCAGAGATATCACTGTGTTATCTGTGGTGTTACATAGGACTGCAGGTGACATCTACTACATTATCTGCACTCAGAGAGATATCACTGTGTTATTGTGGCGCCCCTGACCTGGTCAGGCACCACTGAGTACTGCACCCATGCTGGGGACAGTACAATACAGGTAATCCAGAAGGCTGACCGGGGTGTGGAACACAGGCGCATAGTGATCAGGTCTCACACATGTACCTATGAGAGGACCCCTGGGGATCCCAGGAGGGGGAAAAGCCTTCACCTTCACTGGAATAGTGGAGGGGGCCAAAAGCCTCCATCTCCTCTCAAGGGGTGTGGTAAGAGAGTCTGGTTGCTAGGTGGCGTAGGCAAGAACAGGAGAGGAGGAGCAGTGAGCCGGTTCAGTGCAGAGTCCAGGGAGCTCCGAGAGGAGCTGACCCCTACCCCTGGGGCTGTTGCAGTCTGACAGCGCCCGCGCAGTGGCTACCGACGGGGGAGAACGGTCACCTAGGAGTGCTACCCGAAACCCGTCTCCAGCTAAAGAGAGAGCACAGAGTGGGAAGTAAGGAGACTGCTAGGGAGTACCAGGCCCAAACGGGCGGCAGATCCCGGAGCGGGGATAGATCCACCTTTCCTTGCTAAACCTGCCGGTGTGGGGCCCTCAAAGCCCACACCACAACACCTAAAAGCCGCAGCCACGTAGCCACAGTTAGGGCCCATAGTTCACAGGAGGCAAGCAGCTGGAGTGATCTGGCCCAGGCGACAAGCAAACGGCAACCGAAGGGGAGAGAGGCTTCAGCAACTTCCCTGGGTGACCCCCATAGGGACTAAAAGTTGGGGTTACCCCAAACCACCAAGGGCTAAGGAAGGCGAGTTGGTAGTCACCCTCACAAGTCAGCCTGAAGGATACCTGGTTCCAGCCTGGTTCATCCCAGCTACGCCCGGGTTACTCACCCTGCCATCAACTGTGAGTAAAACCCCTGAAAGACATTCTGCCTGTGTGGAGTTATTCTGCGCCTTGTGGTTCTACACACCTACACAGGGCCCTGGGGCTTGCCTCACTCTCAGGAGGCTATCCCAACTGACTGCACACACCATCAGCCCCAGGCGACCCTCAACCTGCAGTGGCGGTCACCACTGACCGCAATTCTGAGAGTGGCGTCACGACAAATAGAAGATTTCCTACCTGTGACAGGATCCAGCTGCGTGGAGTCCCTGAAGGTAATGCACCGACACAATACTTGCGGGGCTTCACATCTGGCGTCACGAACAGGATAAGGACTAGACCTGTTCAGACAGGTGACCATGTGCCTGGGCGGTCCGCTTGGAAACTTGGAAGCGCCGCCATATTGCCACCATGAAAAGCGCGCTGAAAAACAACAGCAGCCCGCGCTGGAAGAAGTTACCGCCCACGAAGAGGTGTGGCTACCCAGAGATCCCCTGCAGAGTCCTGACCTCGCCAGTGAAGAAAGCGGAGGCGTTCAGAGACGTCGGGACAGAAAGGGAGCCAGAAGTCTGCTGCTAGAGAAAATGACGTCTGAACACCGAGACCCAGAGCCAGGCTCCACTGCCTGGTGGTGTCGGGAGCTTGCCGAGTTCTGCGATCAACTGGAGGCCAGGGTCGGAAGGCAGATCAGAGCGGGACGTGCAGAGTTTCTGGAAATGGCTGCAGCGGTTCAGGCCTATGAGAGGGGAACCGCGCGCCGAGTGCCAGACCGGACGGTGACGACTCAGACCCCGATGCTGCCAACGATGGGTGAGTCCAGTGTTGCCCCTGCCAGCGCGAGTGCCCCGATCCCTGCTGCCACGCCCGCGGTCCCTGAAGAGGCGCCCGGCACGGCGACGCCGAACCAGGCCGCAGCCACGCCAGGTGCGGCCCGCCAAGCCCAGGCCGCCGCAGCGATGCCCTGCTCGGCCCGTAGAGAACCGGCTGCCACCGCGACCCTCATCCGCGCCGCAGGTGTGACGCTGACCCAGGCCGCCGCCATGCTAGGCCCGGCCCGCCAAGCCCAGACCGCGGCAGCAACGCCCAGTCCGTCCCGCCAAGCACCGGCCACGGTAGCGATGCCCGCTAAGGCTCCGGCTGCGACAGAAACGCCCATCCAGGCCGCCGCCATGCCAGGCGTGGCCCGCCAAGACCAGGCCGCCGCCATGCCAGGCGCGGCCCGCCAAGACCAGGCCGCCGCCATATCGGGCGCGGCCCGCCAAGAAAAGACAGACGTACCATTGTTTACCCCGGCCTGCAAGGCCAGAGCAGACACCGCTCCCCAGTCTAAGGAAGTCCCTGCTAGGAAGTCCCTGGTAGGTGAGGACCCCGCATACTGGCAGCTGAAGGCTGACCTGGAGGCCAAGTTCCCACAGGAGATGGTGGACCGGTACATGCTCCCTCCGCATACCCCCAAGACGACTCCTGCAGCAACCATGCCAAAGAGATCCCCGCCTGGGTCGGCTGAAGAGCACCCATCCCCAGCACTGCCACCACCGGAGTGCTCAGAAGAACTAAGGGGGAGGGGAGGCCAGGAAGCTGAGGAGCTGACTCAGGAGCCACCAGCAGTGGATCCATGCCCAGAGCCGGAGATGTTGCCATATTCCCGCTGGGATGAGGAAGACCTAACACCGTCTGCTGAAGAAGATCTGCCCAAAAGCCTCACCTGGGAGCTTGTGTGAGGCAAATCCCGGGATATGAAGATGAATTATGACTCCAGTCATAATCCCTCATCACTCCCTGGCAGTGCCCCCTCCCTTCTTGTTCTCAGTGTTCCACTTACACCTCCATGGCCATGTCCTGTGATATGGAGATGAGGTGGTGTGGGAACAATGGACACAGGATGACTCCCTGCCGTCACCCTGTAGTAGGAGCTGCTATCTCATTAGCAAGGCTATGGAAATAGCCAGACAGAACGACTCCAGTAAAAAATGGTTCATATCTCGCAAGCCATATTTCCGATAAATATGGCAACCATAAAAATGGTGTCTCTGCATGCGGACGATGCCGGCACACCCTTTTTATGGGAGCAGGACATTGGGAAATGCCCCAGGTGTGATATCAGCCAATGGGGAACTGGCAGACAGGTCATGAGTCCCCTCATTCTGTAGCTAAATTCATAACTGTCACAATGAGAGCATTGGCGTCCGCCTACGACGCTCCCAGGCAAAGTTATGGCCCATATTCCATGTTGGGATATTGTCCATAACTCAAGCCAGGGGTGGAGCAGTGCTCCCTGTGAGGTCACGAAGGTAGGAGGGGACCTGGATGTGCCCAGGTTGATAACCCTACTTCGGCCATTTTCCAGGGTTCTTTCCGCTGGGGGCACGTGTAGGAAACATCTGTGGGAGTTCCTGGAAACCTGGTCTACAGCGCCCCCCTGTGGCCAGACGCAACAAGGTAACTGCTGGAACTGTGTATGCCTGTTTGTAACCCATGCTTTGATTGTAACTGTACTCTGACATATGTATATTCTGTAGATTCCCTATTGTATATATTGTAGTTTCTAGTGTGCTTTAGGCTGATTAAATTATATAATTAATCTTGGGCTGTTCTGTTATCTCGATCTTGAATCCCACGTCTGTGTGTTCGGCTAATAGTTACCGTAAATCGGTTGGTGGCAGCGAATTGTGCCAAGGATTATTGTGGGGAGGCCAGTGAGATTCGGGGAGATTTTATATATTCCGCCCGCGGAGGTCGGGGGAATATATACCTTACTCTCACCGGGGACCCTTCAATAATCGGCATAAGTAGTATAGCGGCCTCCTTGCTTATCGTCGGGCAATTCCATAATTGGCCTGACTATAAGAGGGGCGCTAGAGAGCGCATCACGTGCTCTGTCTGTCGGTCGGGAGGTATAAAGGAGGGGTGACCCCCCACTTGTTACACCCCGATTGTGACGTACTGGTAGCCAGCGCGGGGGATTTCTGAGTGACCCCCCGGTGGTTTGTGACATATTGGTGGCATAGCGGTGGGATCGAGATAATAGTGTGTGTGAGTGTGAGACCCATACTCCCAGACACTAAAGACTGCCTGCAGCAGCTGTGGCTGCTGGGGTCTTCAGACTAGCTCAACACTAGAGTGTCAGAGTGCAGATACTGTAAGGTGTGTGGAGGCATCAGGTGTCAGTTCTGTGTCAGTGACCAAAAGTCTGCAAGAATGGCTGATGGCACCAGGAGCAGAGCTATGCAACTGGCCAATGCTAAGGCAGGAGCCGAAGAGAGGGAGGACGGTGCTGTGGACAGCAATGAGGAGGTTGCCCACGAGTCCTCCAGGAGCTCGACGCCAGAAAACCGTTCTGCCGAGGACATTGCGCAACCTGGCACTGCTGGACAAGATGAGGAGGAGCTCACCCAAGGTTCCTCAACGAGCCAGATGCCAGCCCTCCGCTCTGAAAGGGACAGTGAATCGCCTAGCTCTGCAGCGTGCCGCAGTTCACCACGTGCCATTCCACCGAGCCTGGGAGGCTCGGATAGCCTTCTTCAAATGGCTATGGCCCTTCTCCAGGCTGGAGACCAGAAGGGCTACAAGGAACTCCTGGCAGAGCGCAGGGCAGAGCGGCAAGCAGAGCGTGAGGCTGCGGAGCGAGAGCGGCAGGCAGCGCGTGAAGAGCGAGAGCGAGAGCGACAGGCAGACCGTGACTACCAGCTGCAGCTAGCTCAGCTCCGGCCCTCATCAGCCACACGTGACCTTCGAGACACCAAACTTCCAAAGGTCCGTGTTGAGGACTTCCCAGTGCTGGAGAAGGATGGAGACTTGGACTCTTTCTTGACTGCTTTTGAACGGACTTGCTTGCAGCACCATCTGGACAAGGACCAGTGGGCCAAATACCTGACCCCCCGTTTAAGGGGTAAGGCCCTGGATATCCTTGGTGACTTGCCTGCTGAGGCAGATCAGGGCTACGACACCATCAAGCGGGCCCTGATCCAACAGTACAACCTCACTCCAGAGTCCTACCGCAAGAAGTTCCGGAGCCTACAGAAGGGACCAAAGGACTCCTGGGCTGACCACCGGCGGGCACTTGCCCGAGCTGCCGACCACTGGACCCAAGGCCTGCAGCTTTCCACCGGACCAGAGATCCTGGACTTGGTCATCACGGAGCAACTCTTGTGGAACTGCCCTGAGGATCTCCGCCAGTTCATCCGAGACCAGAAGCCAAAGGGGTCCACGGCTACAGCTGCCCTGGCCGATGACTACACCAACAATCGGGCTCCTGAAGCCAGGAGAGCAGCCACCAGCAGCACCTGGAGAGGGGGTAAGATGAATTCTGCGACTGCCCCACCTGCCCCTAGACTGCAGGGGGTGTCCCCCTCAACTCCCCTCTCCAGGCCCGTGGCAGAACCAAGACGGTGCCACCAGTGCAACCTACCTGGACACTTCAAGGCCATGTGCCCTCAGCGTCCCAAGGCCCCGGCTCCGTCCCCGTCCCAAGGGCCGCCCAAGGTGTATTGTGTGGGTGGGGGTGGTGGTAGGTCCCTGGACAGCTTCCAACCTGTCACCGTCGGCCGGTCTGTGACCATAGGACTGCGAGACAGCGCCTCGGAGGTGACTCTGGTGCGGCCTGAGATGGTGTCCCCCCAAGACTTGATCCCTGGAAAAACCCTCGCTGTCTCCGGGATTGGAGGCACTGACCCGGCGCTGCCTGTTGCTGACATTTATGTGGACTGGGGCGCAGGGCGAGGGGTGAGGGAGGTGGGGGTAACTGATCGGATCCCTGCAAACGTGCTACTTGGGACAGATTTGGGGCAGATAACCTCCCAGTTTGGGCCCCAACCAAGGGCTGAACCTTCAGCCAGTACTGACATGCCTCCGGACAATGTTAATGTGTTATCTATGAATGATGTAAGGGAGGAGGGAGTGAACTCTGATATTTCTGCTTGCATAGACACCATAGACACACACTCAGCTGCAGCTGTGACAGGGGAGGGGGTCAGAGAAAGGTGTGACAATGCCTCTACAAGTAACCAGCCTGTGAGCTGGGATCTGTTGCCCTCTGCAGGGATAAGCAGAGAGCAGGGTGCTGCAGGGGGAGGACCAGTGTGTGGGGTGGGGGCTACCACAGCAAATGTGGGGTCCCCAGAGATTTCACAGCGGGGTTCTGTTGCTGCAGGAGGGGAACAGGCAGGTGAGATTGGGGCCGGTCCAGGAGCGGAAGTGCTCCCAGGTAAGATCTCGGTGCATGGTTCCCCCACAACCGGGGTGTCAGGAAGCCAGGTAGGTCTGCCTGAACCGGCGACTTGGTCAGGAACGGAGGAGGAGCAGGCACGACCCACGGTCGCAGCGGCTGTGGCCGCTGTCACCCGCAGTGGGAGTGCTGGAAGCCAAGGGGCCTCCCGGAGGTCCGATAGCTCTTCCCCTTCTGACCAAGTGGCAGCCGAGTCAGGTGGAGGCCAGGACACAGGTCCCGGGGTACTGACTGAAGATGTGACAGTCTCGTCGATTCTGGCCACATCTAGTCAGGGGTTTCAGGCAGCGTTAGAAGCTGACGACAGCCTGAAAGCTCTTAAGGAGCAGGCGGCACAGCCTCCCTCGGACTCGGACCCGGAGCGAGTGGTCTGGGACCAAGGACGGCTGTACCGGGCCACGGTCCAGCAGGGTTCACCGGAGGCGTGGCCCAGGGACCGACAGTTGGTGGTACCCTATCCGTTCCGGACGGAGTTGTTGCGGATCGCACATGAGATTCCGATGGCCGGACACCTAGGGATCGCTAAGACCAAGGCCAGGTTAAACCAGCATTTCTACTGGCCAAAAATGGGGGCCGATGTGGCTGCCTACTGCCGTTCGTGTGAAACCTGTCAGAGAGTGGGGAAGGCGGGGCCACACCCCAAAGCCCCACTAGTATCTCTGCCAATCATCGATGAGCCTTTCAGGAGGGTGGCTGTGGATCTGGTCGGCCCGCTGGCCATCCCCAGCAGCTCCGGGAAACGCTTCCTACTGACGGTAGTGGACTATGCCACCCGGTACCCAGAAGCAGTGGCCTTGTCGTCCATTCGGGCTGACAAGGTGGCCACCGCATTGCTGGAGATTTTCTCCCGAGTGGGTTTTCCCCAGGAAATGCTCACTGACCGGGGGACCCAATTCATGTCCCAGCTGATGGAGGCCCTCTGTAAGCAAGTCCAGGTGCGACATCTGGTGGCCAGCCCGTACCATCCACAGACTAATGGCCTGTGCGAGCGGTTCAATGGCACCTTAAAGCAGATGCTTAAGATGTTGGTCGACTCCCATGGGCGTGACTGGGAGCGGTATCTCCCACACCTGTTATTTGCTTACCGGGAGGTTCCACAGGCCTCAACAGGATTCTCACCGTTCGAGCTCCTGTACGGGCGACGTGTGCGGGGCCCCCTGGCTCTGGTGAAAGAGGCTTGGGAAGGGGATTTGGCCACCCCTGGAGTGTCGGTTATCGAGTATGTCATGCGCTTCCGGGACAAAATGCAGGCCTTGACGCAACTGGTACACGACAATATGGCTCAAGCCCAGGCCGATCAGAAGCGTTGGTACGACCAGAACGCTTGTGAGAGGACCTACCAAGTGGGTCAAGAGGTGTGGGTACTGGTCCCCGTACCACAGGACAAGCTTCAGGCAGCCTGGGAAGGCCCATACCTCGTGTACCAGCAGCTCAACCCTGTGACGTACCTGGTCACCCTGGACCCTGCCCGTGGAAGGCGGAAGCCCTTCCATGTGAACATGATGAAGGCACATCAGGAGCGGGAGGCATGTGCGCTCCCCGTGTGCAACCTGCCCGAGGAGGGAGAAGCGGAAACCCTCTTGGATATGCTAGCCCAGGTTAGGGCAGGCGGATCCATTGAGGATGTGGAGGTTGGCCACCAGCTCTTGGAGGACCAACGGTCCCAGCTGTGGGCCACCCTACACCCCTTCCGGGGGTTGTTTACCAACCAGCCCGGAAGGACTGACTTGGCTGTCCATCACGTGGACACTGGGGATCATCCCCCGATCCGGCGTTCAGCATATCGGGTCTCCCTGGAGGTGCAGCAACACATGCGCCAGGAGATTGACGAGATGCTGAAGCTGGGGGTGATCCAGGCATCCAACAGCGCTTGGGCCTCGCCTGTAGTCCTCGTCCCTAAGAAGGACCGAACCACTCGGTTCTGCGTGGACTACAGGGGGCTCAATGCGGTCACGGTCGCCGATGCGTACCCAATGCCACGCATCGATGACCTGCTCGATCAGTTGGCCGGGGCTCAGTACCTGACCATCATGGATCTGAGCCGGGGATATTGGCAGATCCCCCTGACTCGCAAGGCCAGGGAACGCTCTGCCTTTATTACCCCATTTGGACTGTACGAGTCCACGGTGATGCCATTCGGGATGAGGAATGCCCCTGCCACTTTCCAGCGGATGGTCAACACCCTGCTCAGGGGACTTGAAGGGTACGCGGCCGCGTACCTGGATGACATTGCCGTCTTCAGTCCCACCTGGGAGGACCACCTAGAGCATCTAGCACAGGTGCTCAGGCGGATCCACCGGGCAGGTTTGACCATCAAGCCGGGAAAGTGTCAGCTGGCCATGAGCGAGGTCCAGTACCTCGGTCACCGGGTAGGTGGGAGAACACTGAAGCCCGAGCCTGAGAAAGTGGAAGCCATCGCATCCTGGCCCACCCCCAGGACCAAGAAGCAGGTGATGTCCTTCTTGGGGACCGCTGGGTACTATAGGAGGTTTGTTCCATGCTATAGTAGCCTGGCAAAGCCCTTGACGGACCTCACCAAGAAGAAGCTGCCCTCTGCAGTCGATTGGACAATGGACTGCGAGACAGCCTTCCGGGCCCTAAAGGACGCCCTGTCCAGCCCGCCCGTGCTACAGGCAGCCGACTTCACGCGGCCGTTTGTAGTACAGACCGACGCCAGTGACTTCGGCCTCGGTGCGGTGCTCAGCCAGGTGGACTCTGCGAGCCAAGAGCACCCAGTCTTGTACCTGAGCAGGAAGCTGTTACCAAGGGAAGTTGCCTATTCCACGATGCAGAAGGAGTGCCTGGCCATAGTGTGGGCCCTGCAGCGTCTGCAACCCTATCTATACGGGCGCCACTTCATCGTGGAGACGGACCACAATCCCCTCAGCTGGTTGCACACCGTCTCTGGGACGAATGGGCGATTGTTGCGATGGAGCCTTGCGCTCCAGCAATACAACTTCACCATTCGCCACAAAAGGGGCCGTGACCACGGTAACACAGACGGGCTGTCCCGACAAGGAGAGGTCGCGGACGGGCGCACGGGGGAACACCGGAGTGTGCTGCCCCCTAGCGCCCTCAAAAGGGGGGAGGTGTGAGGCAAATCCCGGGATATGAAGATGAATTATGACTCCAGTCATAATCCCTCATCACTCCCTGGCAGTGCCCCCTCCCTTCTTGTTCTCAGTGTTCCACTTACACCTCCATGGCCATGTCCTGTGATATGGAGATGAGGTGGTGTGGGAACAATGGACACAGGATGACTCCCTGCCGTCACCCTGTAGTAGGAGCTGCTATCTCATTAGCAAGGCTATGGAAATAGCCAGACAGAACGACTCCAGTAAAAAATGGTTCATATCTCGCAAGCCATATTTCCGATAAATATGGCAACCATAAAAATGGTGTCTCTGCATGCGGACGATGCCGGCACACCCTTTTTATGGGAGCAGGACATTGGGAAATGCCCCAGGCGTGATATCAGCCAATGGGGAACTGGCAGACAGGTCATGAGTCCCCTCGTTCTGTAGCTAAATTCATAACTGTCACAATGAGAGCATTGGCGTCCGCCTACGACGCTCCCAGGCAAAGTTATGGCCCATATTCCATGTTGGGATATTGTCCATAACTCCAGCCAGGGGTGGAGCAGTGCTCCCTGTGAGGTCACGAAGGTAGGAGGGGACCTGGATGTGCCCAGGTTGATAACCCTACTTCGGCCATTTTCCAGGGTCTTTTCGCTGGGGGTCACGTGTAGGAAACATCTGTGGGAGTTCCTGGAAACCTGGTCTACAGCGCCCCCCTGTGGCCAGACGCAACAAGGTAACTGCTGGAACTGTGTATGCCTGTTTGTAACCCATGCTTTGATTGTAACTGTACTCTGACATATGTATATTCTGTAGATTCCCTATTGTATATATTGTAGTTCTAGTGTGCTTTAGGCTGATTAAATTATATAATTAATCTTGGGCTGTTCTGTTATCTCGATCTTGAATCCCACGTCTGTGTGTTCGGCTAATAGTTACCGTAAATCGGTTGGTGGCAGCGAATTGTGCCAAGGATTATTGTGGGGAGGCCAGTGAGATTCGGGGAGATTTTATATATTCCGCCCGCGGAGGTCGGGGGAATATATACCTTACTCTCACCGGGGACCCTTCAATAATCGGCATAAGTAGTATAGCGGGCTCCTTGCTTATCGTCGGGCAATTCCATAATTGGCCTGACTATAAGAGGGGCGCTAGAGAGCGCATCACGTGCTCTGTCTGTCGGTCGGGAGGTATAAAGGAGGGGTGACCCCCCACTTGTTACACCCCGATTGTGACGTACTGGTAGCCAGCGCGGGGGATTTCTGAGTGACCCCCCGGTGGTTTGTGACAGCTTGTAAGCTGTATCTCGCAGAATCCAGCCCGCAAGACACGGCGCCGTAACAGAACCCAGTCTTTCCCTGCACCGCAGTCCCCAGAGCAAAGAGATGACATAACGGCCAGAGACCTAGAGGAGAAACGGTTCCTGAGAAGAGCCAAAGCCCAGGTCAGAGGACCCCTATGTCGAGGAGTAGTGGAAGATTTCAGCCTAAAATCAGGATACGGCTTCATCGTAGCACCTGGTATGAAAGAAGGCATTTTTGTCAACAGAAGAGACGTGAGAGCTCATTTGCCCAGAGGACATCCTGGAAGAAACCTAAGGATGGGAGACACAGTGCAGTTTACCATGCATCAAGGCGAAAGAGGCTGGTATGCGCTAGATGTAACACCATGTCCTAAAGAAAAAGAAACAGACACGGAAGAAGAAAGAGATCGAGAAACCAACAGGTGCCACAGCCCTACAGGCCCAAGCCCTGGTGAGGAGGAATCCACATAAAGTACAGAAAGAAGCATAGAAGTTCCCAGTTTGACAGTTTGAAAGTTTGCAACGTTACTGTTTAAGAGATGTGCCCACATAAACTAATGTGAGAAATGAACCTTAAGGCTATGAACTGGCTATAGCCACAAACTCTCGCAGTGTAAATAGGTACACCAGAGGGCACCACCACCACCAGAGTCAGCCTGTTTAGGGGCTTGGCTCGTCTGCAACCAGGGAGCACGTCCGTATATAGGGCCTTGGCTTACCTGCAACCAGAGAGCATGCCTGTTTATGGGGCCTGGCTCTCCACCACAAAGAGGGTACCTGGTCAGCATCAACTGTGGAGGCCGCCTCTGGATCCTGCCAGAAGTGGCTGAAGGCGCGGCTTCACCAGGCCAGGTATGCCCTGAAGACCACCAGACCATGAAAGCCGCCTCTACATCCTGCCAGAAGTGGCTGAAGGCGCGGCCAACGTGAGAGGGTTTTGGGTGGGTTAACGGACTTGTGGGTGGAGGGTGGTGATGTATGGTACCTGGTGGTTTTAAAATGTTTTACCATGTTTTACTGTTTTATGCATTTTAAAATGTTGTCTTGCAGCCCGAGGACGTGCTGGTGATAACTAAGGGGGAATGTGGCGCCCCTGACCTGGTCAGGCACCACTGAGTACTGCACCCATGCTGGGGACAGTACAATACAGGTAATCCAGAAGGCTGACCGAGGTGTGACTACACAGGCGCATAGTGATCAGGTCTCACACATGTACCTATGAGAGGACCCCTGGGGATCCCAGGAGGGGGAAAAGCCTTCACCTTCACTGGAATAGTGGAGGGGGCCAAAAGCCTCCATCTCCTCTCAAGGGGTGTGGTAAGAGAGCCTGGTTGCTAGGTGGCGTAGGCAAGAACAGGAGAGGAGGAGCAGTGAGCCGGTTCAGTGCAGAGTCCAGGGAGCTCCGAGAGGAGCTGACCCCTACCCCTGGGGCTGTTGCAGTCTGACAGCGCCCGCGCAGTGGCTACCGACGGGGGAGAACGGTCACCTAGGAGTGCTACCCGAAACCCGTCTCCAGCTAAAGAGAGAGCACAGACTGGGAAGTAAGGAGACTGCTAGGGGGTACCAGGCCCAAACGGGCGGCAGATCCCGGAGCGGGGATAGATCCACCTTTCCTTGCTAAACCTGCCGGTGTGGGGCCCTCAAAGCCCACACCACAACACCTAAAAGCCGCAGCCACGTAGCCACAGTTAGGGCCCATAGTTCACAGGAGGGAAGCAGCTGGAGTGATCTGGCCCAGGCAACAAGCAAACGGCAAACGAAGGGGAGAGAGGCTTCAGCAACTTCCCTGGGTGACCCCCATAGGGACTAAAAGTCGGGGTTACCCCAAACCACCAAGGGCTAAGGAAGGCGAGTTGGTAGTCACCATCAGAAGTCAGCCTGAAGGACACCTGGTTCCAGCCTGGTTCATCCCAGCTACGCCCGGGTTACTCACCCTGCCATCAACTGTGAGTAAAACCCCTGAAAGACATCCTGCTTGTGTGGAGTTATTCTGCGCCTTGTGGTACTACACATCTACACAGGGCCCTGGGGCTTGCCTCACTCTCAGGAGGCTATCCCAACTGACTGCACCCACCATCAGCCCCAGGCGACCCTCAACCTGCAGTGGCGGTCACCACTGACCGCAATTCTGAGAGTGGCGTCACGACAAATAGAAGATTTCCTACCTGTGACAGGATCCAGCTGCGTGGAGTCCCTGAAGGTAATGCACCGACACAATACTTGCGGGGCTTCACATCATCTGTGCTGTTACATAGGACTGCAGGTGACATCTACTACATTATCTGCACTCAGAGATATCACTGTTTTATCTGTGGTGTTACATAGGACTGCAGGTGGCATCTATTACATTATCTGTACTGAGAAATATCACTGTTATCTGTGCTGTTACATAGGACTGCACCACCTGTACTCAGAGATATCACTGTCTGATCTGTGGTGTTACATGGGACTGCAGGTGACATCTACTACATTATCATTACTCAGAGATATCACTGTGTGATCTGTGCTGTTACATAGGACTGCAGGTAACATCTAGTACATTATCTGTACTCAGAGAGATATCACTGTGTTATATGTGGTGTTACATAGGACTGCAGGTGACATCTACTACATTATCTGCACTCAGAGATATCACTGTTTTATCTGTGGTGTTACATAGGACTGCAGGTGACATCTACTACATTATCTGTACTGAGAAATATCACTGTTATCTGTGGTGTTACATAGGACTGCAGGTGATATCTACTACATTATCTGTACTCAGAGATATCACTGTGTTATCTGTGGTGTTACATAGGACTGCAGGTGACATCTACCACATTATCTGTACTCAGGGAGATATCACTGTGTTATCTGTGGTGTTACATAGGACTGCAGGTGACATCTACTACATTATCTGTACTCAGAGAGATATCACTGTGTTATCTGTGGTGTTACATAGGACTGCAGGTGACATCTACTACATTATCTGTACTCAGAGATATCACTGTGTTATCTGTGGTGTTACATAGGACTGCAGGTGACATCTACTACATTATCTGTACTCAGAGAGATATCACTGTCTTATCTGTGGTGTTACATAGGACTGCAGGTGACATCTACTACATTATCTGTACTCGGAGAGATATCACTGTGTTATCTGTGGTGTTACATAGGACTGCAGGTGACATCTACTACATTATCTGTACTCAGAGATATCACTGTGTTATCTGTGGTGTTACATAGGACTGCAGGTGACACCTATATTATCTAAGTATACAGTTAAAGTGGCACGCTCCCCTCTGCCTCGCCTTTATAAACGCATACACATAGCGCACACATATACCGTGGTGGCGGGGTACTCACTCAGGTCTCTCCGGGGTGCGGGTGGGGTGGGCAGGCAGCAGCCCAGTATTCCTGTGGAGTGCATGATGTGATCTGACACCCAGGACCAGGGGGAGAGCTTTATACAGTGGGAGGAGAGACCCCCACACTGCTCACAGAGGGGCGAGCAAAAGTCCCATCATTGTCCCACTCCATTTACACTTGGCCCATAGATTGTAAGCTCCTATGACAAGACCCCTATGTCACACCCTGCGGCCCCCACTAATTGTGAATGTGCGGGTGATTAGTGTATCATTGTGACCCTGCACATGGGGGGATCTGTACACAGGGTAGCTCTATGTTTAGATTCACCTAATCTCCATCATTACTCAATTAACACCTTGTTGCCCGCCCCCCTTATAGTACTGCGACCCCTCCCCAGCTGTTGTCACCACATCTACTATGAGGCCTCCTTGTGTCTGCGCTGATATACTGTGTATCCCAGCAGTCCCACCGCCCTATACAAACAATGGCGGAAATTCCATTTTTAGGATAGGGCCACGTGAGTGTGGCGACAGTGACTGCCAGCTCACCAGGGCCAATACATAGCACATTCATATCAAGGGGGTTTATTCTATACCGCTGGATGTGGTCAGAACCAAAGAAGATGTCCCTCCCATAGGTCACAAAGGACCACCAGGGTATGTATGGAATCACTAGATTTAGACACTCTGTTATTAGACCACCAGGGACTGTATGGGACCAGCGGAATTGGTGAATATCTCACTGGGCCACCAGAGACTATTTAGAAACACAGGAGTTAGACATCCTCTTCGTGGACCTCCGCTATCAGACTAGTAGAGTATGGGACTATCTCACTGGGCCAGTGCGAGCTGAGCGGTATCTGAATGGACCAACACAATGATAACATTAGGGTTAGGAGTGGATGTGGTCACCATACAACATTAGATGAAGTCAGTGGGTTCCATGTCTTTAAGGATAAAATGGCTTCTCAGTGGGTCAGTAGGCATTACTAGATCACTAGGGAGTAGATGAGCTCACGTACCTATGGTCATAGGACACCGTCTGGGCTATGGTCACTGAGCTGTGGTCATGTGGTCATGGAGGCATGGTCTGGGCATCCAGGGGCTATAGCCAGGACTGGTCACAGAACTGTGGTCATGGAGGTATAGTCTGGGCATCTTAAGGCTATGCTCACTGACCTGTGGTCATGGCGGCATGATCTGGGCATCTTATAGTCAGGGATGGTCAGTGAGCCGTGGTCATGGAGGCATGGTCTGGGCATCTTATAGTCAGGGCTGGCCACTGAACCGTAGTCATGGAGGCATGGTCTGGGCATCTTATAGTCAGGGCTGGCCACTGAGTCGTGGTCATGGAGGCATGGTCTGGGCATCTTATAGTCAGGGCTGGCCACTGAGCCGTGGTCATGGAGGCATGCTCTGGGCACCTTATAGTCAGGGATGGTCACTGAGTCATGGTCATGGAGGCATGGTCTGGGCATCTTATAGTCAGGGCTGGCCACTGAGCCGTGGTCATGGAGGCATGGTCTGGGCATTTTATAATTAGGGATGGTCACTGAGTCATGGTCATGGAGGCATGGTCTGGGCATTTTATAATCAGGGATGGTCACTGAGTCATGGTCATGGAGGCATGGTCTGGGCATCTTATAGTCAGGGCTGGCCACTGAGTCGTGGTCATGGAGGCATTATCTGGGCATCTTATAGTCAGGGCTGGCCACTGAGCCGTGGTCATGGAGGCATGGTCTGGGCATTTTATAATCAGGGATGGTCACTGAGTCATGGTCATGGAGGCATGGTCTGGGTATCTTGCGGGTATGGTGACGACTGGTTTCTCCATGGACACCCCTGTTATAGATGTTTGAAGAACAGAAGTGTCTATTACTATCTTTTGGTTGGACCATACCAAGAAAGAACATGGGGCGTAAAACCCAATGTTGTTATTATAGTGGTGTATTGTGTCTTATGTATCCCGTATCATTATATCTGTGTCTTCCCTGAGGTGATGTCCTGTGAACGTCCTCTGCAGGCCCCATAAATACTTGGCTGTGCTCTCCTGCGGCCTGAGTCAATAGCAGAGCTGGCCATTTGCTCAGATCTCTTGGTGTTCTATCTCCCCGGCTTCCTCTCTGTGTTTTACTTTCTCTGTCCCTCCTGTTGTCCCTGCCTGTGATCAGAGCACGCTCTCCCCTGGGATGTGCCTGGGTGCGCTTGGTCCTTTAATCTGCATCACACTTTATGTGTCATATTCTGCACCTGCCCAGCAAGTGTGGGAATGTCAAGTGTCCCATCCCAGCAGCAGCGATGACACCAGCTACTCCCCTCCCGAGTCCTCTGATCTCCAAATTATCACCAGAGAGCCCAGCAAAATACTACCCTGATGATATAACATGATATAGCCCATGATGAAATGTTCTAGGTAGAACCTGATATGGCCCATGATGAAATGTTCTAGGTAGAACCTGATATGGCCCATGATGAAATGTTCTAGGTAGAACCTGATATGGCCCATGATGAAATGTTCTAGGTAGAACCTGATATGGCCCATGATGAAATGTTCTAGGTAGAACCTGATATGGTCCATGATGAAATGTTGTAGGTAGAACCTGATATGGCCCATGATGAAATGTTCTAGGTAGAACCTGATATGGTCCATGATGAAATGTTCTAGGTAGAACCTGATATGGTTCATGATGAAATGTTCTAGGTACAACTTGATATGGTCCATGATGAAATGTTCTAGGAAGACCCCAATATGACACATTCTGAAATACTCTAGGTAGAACCTCATATAATCCATGATATAGAGTTCTAGGTAGACCCCAATATAGTCCATGCTTAACTGTTCTAGGTAGAACCTGATATGGCCCATGATGACATGATCTAGGTAAAAACAGATATGGTCAATGATGTAAAGTTCTAGGTAGAACTAGATATGGTCCATGATATAAAGTTATAGGTAGACCCCAATATGGCCCATGATGAAATGATCTAGGTAGAACCTGATATGATTCATGATGAAATGTTCTAGGTAGACCCCGATATGGTCCATGATATAAAAATCTACGTAGAACCTGATATGGTCCATGATGTAAAGTTCTAGGTAGAACCTCATATGGTCCATTGTGTGATGTTCTAGGTAGACACCAATTTGGTCCATGATTAAATGTTCTAGGTAGAATCTGATATGGTCCATGATGAAATGTTCTAGGGAGAAACAGATATGGCCCATCATGTAAAGTTTATAAGTAGAACCTGATATGGTCTATTGAGTGATCATCTATGAAGGCCCCAATATGGCCCATGATGAAATGTTCTAAGTAGACTCTGATATGGTCCATGATCTGATATCCTTGTTAGAGCCTGATATGGTCCATCATGTAAGGTTCACGTAGACCCC
The DNA here is from genome assembly GCF_048569485.1 of Anomaloglossus baeobatrachus. Classification (NCBI taxonomy): domain Eukaryota; kingdom Metazoa; phylum Chordata; class Amphibia; order Anura; family Aromobatidae; genus Anomaloglossus; species Anomaloglossus baeobatrachus. The sequence goes on from NC_134359.1 coordinate 300,183,793, forward strand.
GATATGGTCCATTGTGTGATGTTCTTGTTAGAATCTGATATGGTCCACTGTGTGGTGTTGTAGGTAGACCCTGATATGGTTCATGATGTGAGGTTCTAAGTGGAAACTGCTTTGGTCCATGTCCATGATATTCTTCTCTACACTTATCGATTCTGATGAGAACCCTCCAGTCCACACATAGGTCATTGTGAAATTATCTGACCCGTTCAGTGATCTCCCACAATGATCAGGTGGAACCTGAGCAATGTTTTACACAGAAGAACCTAAGTATCATCCACTAACCAGAATCCACTGATTTGCTCTGCAGTGATGGATAAGCCTGGTACTTAGTCAGTATTGGACCCGAGATGTCTCAGAACCAAGTGTGAGAATGTAACGCTCCTCGTGACACCAGACATAATCTCACCATGACGCGGTTAGTAGATCCAACATTAGAATTTCCAAGAATCCTTTTGGACGGCCGTGGGTTCTGGATCATAATGTAACATCTTAGGATCTTCCAGTCTTCTTGGGCCGTGGTCTCCAACCTGCCACTTGTCACCTATTGAAAAACTACAACTCTCATTAGGACCTGACATCCACAGACTAGAGATTACTGCTCTAGGGTTTCACTTGGTGGGAGAAAACGTTCTGTATATGACCAACATAAAGATCCCAAGGGTCGCAACGTAAAACGCTCAACAATGGATATCCCCAACCAACCACTGGGGGTGCTGGATTTGGTGGCTACAAAGGTAGAGATTATAGTCAGCTACACAGATGGTGCAATGACTGTCACTAATGTGTCATTCTGTACAAAACCGATGCAGGAGAAACGCAACGGTCTCCCGTATTATACGGGTCGTATCTCCACAAGCAGACTAACTGATCCCAAAAAAGCAGAATAGTGAGTGCAGCTCTGGAGTATAATGCAGGAGGTAACTCAAGATCAGTAATGTAATGTATGTACACAGTGACTGCACTAGCAGAACAGTGAGTGCAGCTCTGGAGTACAATACCTTTATAAAAGCACCCCCTCCCCACAAGCATCATTCAGATATTACAGAGTACATGATGGGTGACATCGGCGTCACTGTGGCCTGACACAGCCTGGCACACCCCGACAGTGCACCGAGCGGGTGTGATGTCTCCGGGTGTCATGGTAATAATATAAAGTAATTAGCACTAATACAATATAAAGACACTAATTATGTGTGAAGTGCCCAGGACGGTGGACAGGGAGCACTGGCGGGGCGCCACCTGTCGGCTGGTCCGTGATATGCAGTCCACACACACTCAGCTGCCCCGAACTCAGGAGCAAGACCATACTTTATATATGTAGAGATAAGAGTGGGTAGTGCCAACATATGCTACAGCACAGTACAGAGATTGTCACTGCTCACATCGGCCCCTGCCCCCATTGAGGCTCATGATTTGTGACAATAGCCTGGTCCAGAACGTCTCCGACAAGAGGAAAGAACTACAAACTTTTACGATTTTCAGCTCCTAATGCAGGGCAAAGAATTAGAGCTGCAGTGTAAAGTATGGGGGAGGTGCATAGCGGCAGCTGGAGGCTCTAAAGAGACATATAGGTTTCAGACGAGCAATACAACAACGACTGAGTAACTGACAAAACTGGAATGTTATAAAGGTGAGCTGAAGTGTAAAGCATGGTGGACAACGTACTGGCCTACGCCTGTGATGAGGCACAAAGCACCTCTGGGAAAATCCTCGGTGACAAAGTTATGTGCAAGAAACCCTCAACAGTCACAGAACAGTGGAATAGACTGGAAGAAGAGTGGGCCAAAACCCTCCCAGAGCAGTGTGAGAGACTAGTGATGTCCTGTGGAAGAGACTGTAAGAAGAGTGGGCCAAAACCCTCCCAGAGCAGTGTGAGAGACTAGTGATGTCCTGTGGAAGAGACTGGAAGAAGAGTGGGCCAAAATCCCCCCAGAGCAGTGTGAGAAACTAGTGATGTCCTGTGGAAGAGACTGGAAGAAGAGTGGGCCAAAATCCCCCCAGAGCAGTGTGAGGGACTAGTGATGTCCTGTGGAAGAGACTGGAAGAAGAGTGGGCCAAAATCCCCCCAGAGCAGTGTGAGAGACTAGTGATGTCCTGTGGAAGAGACTGGAAGAAGAGTGGGCCAAAATCCTCCCAGAGCAGTGTGAGAGGCTAGTGATGTCCTGTGGAAGATACTGGAAGAAGAATGGGCCAAAATCCCCCCAGAGCAGTGTGAGGGACTAGTGATGTCCTGTGGAAGAGACTGGAAGAAGAGTGGGCCAAAATCCCCCCAGAGCAGTGTGAGAGACTAATGATGTCCTGTGGAAGAGACTGGAGGAAGAGTGGGCCAAAATCCCCCCAGAGCAGTGTGAGAGACTAATGATGTCCTGTGGAAGAGACTGGAAGAAGAGTGGGCCAAAATCCTCCCAGAGCAGTGTGAGGGACTAGTGATGTCCTGTGGAAGAGACTGGAAGAAGAGTGGGCCAAAATCCCCCCAGAGCAGTGTGAGAGACTAGTGAAGTCCTGTGGAAGAGACTGGAAGAAGAGTGGGCCAAAATCCCCCCCAGAGCAGTGTGAGAGACTAGTGATGTCCTGTGGAAGAGACGGGAAGAAGAGTGGGCCAAAATCCTCCCAGAGCAGTGTGAGAGACTAATGATGTCCTGTGGAAGAGACTGGAAGAAGAGTGGACCAACATCCCCCCAGAGCAGTGTGAGAGACTAGTGATGTCCTGTGGAAGAGACTGTAAGAAGAGTGGACCAAAATCCTCCCAGAGCAGAGTGAGAGACTAGTGATGTTCTGTGGAAGAGACTGGAAGAAGAGTGGGCCAAAATCCTCCCAGAGCAGTATGAGAGACTAGTAATGTCCTGTGGATTATACTGGAAGAAGAGTGGGCCAAAATCCTCCCAGAGCAGTGTGAGGGACTAATGATGTCCCGTGGAAGAGACTGGAAGAAGAGTGGGCCAAAATCCTCCCAGAGCAGTGTGAGGGACTAGTGATGTCCTGTGGAAGAGACTGGAAGAAGAGTGGGCCAAAATCCCCCCAGAGCAGTGTGAGCGACTAGTGATGTCCTGTGGAAGAGACTGGAAGAAGAGTGGGCCACAATCCCCTCAGAGCAGTGTGAGGGACTAGTGATGTCCTGTGGAAGAGACTGGAAGAAGAGTGGACCAAAATCCTCCCAGAGCAATGTGAGGGACTAGTGAAGTCCTGTGGAAGAGACTGGAAGAAGAGGGGGCCAAAATCCCCCCAGAGCAGTGTGAGAGGCTAGTGATGTCCTGTGGAAGAGACTGGAAGAAGAGTGGGCCAAAATCCCCCCAGAGCAGTGTGAGGGACTAGTGATGTCCTGTGGAAGAGACTGGAAGAAGAGTGGGCCAAAATCCCCCCAGAGCAGTGTGAGAGACTAGTGAAGTCCTGTGGAAGAGACTGGAAGAAGAGTGGGCCAAAATCCCCCCAGAGCAGTGTGAGGGACTAGTGATGTCCTGTGGAAGAGACTGGAAGAAGAGTGGGCCAAAATCCTGCCAGAGCAGAGTGAGAGACTAGTGATGTTCTGTGGAAGAGACTGGAAGAAGAGTGGGCCAAAATCCTCCCAGAGCAGTATGAGAGACTAGTGATGTCCTGTGGAAGAGACTGGAAGAAGAGTGGGCCAAAATCCTCCCAGAGCAGTGTGAGGGACTAGTGATGTCCTGTGGAAGAGACTGGAAGAAGTGTGGGCCAAAATCCTCCCAGAGCAGTGTGAGAGCCTAGTGATGTCCTGTGGAAGAGACTGGAAGAAGAGTGGGCCAAAATACTCCCAGAGCAGTGTGAGGGACTAACGATGTCCTGTGAAAGAGACTGGAAGCAGAGTGGGCCAAAATCCTCCCAGAGCAGTGTGAGAGACTAGTGATGTCCTGTGGAAGAGACTGGAAGAAGAGTGGGCCAAAATCCTCCCAGAGCAGTGTGAGGGACTAGTGATGTCCCGTGGAAGAGACTGGAAGAAGAGTGGGCCAAAATCCCCCCAGAGCAGTGTGAGAGACTAGTGATGTTCTGTGGAAGAGACTGGAAGAAGAGTGGACCAAAATCATCCCAGAGCAGTATGAGAGACTAGTGATGTCCCGTGGAAGAGACTGGAAGAAGAGTGGGCCAAAATCCCCCCAGAGCAGTGTGAGAGACTAGTGATGTTCTGTGGAAGAGACTGGAAGAAGAGTGGACCAAAATCATCCCAGAGCAGTATGAGAGACTAGTGATGTCCTGTGGAAGAGACTGGAAGAAGAGTGGACCAAAATCCTCCCAGAGCAGTGTGAGGGACTAGTGATGTCCTGTAGAAAAGACTGGAAGAAGAGTGGGCCAAAATACTCCCAGAGCAGTGTGAGGGACTAGTGATGTCCTGTGGAAGAGACTGGAAGAAGAGTGGGCCAAAATCCTCCCAGAGCAGTGTGAGAGGCTAGTGATGTCCTGTGGAAGAGACTAGAAGAAGAGTGGGCCAAAATCCCCCCAGAGCAGTGTGAGGGACTAGTGATGTCCTGTGGAAGAGACTGGAGGAAGAGTGGCCCAAAATCCCCCCAGAGCAGTGTGAGAGGCTAGTGATGTCCTGTGGAAGAGACTGGAAGAAGAGTGGGCCAAAATCCCCCCAGAGCAGTGTGAGGGACTAGTGATGTCCTGTGGAAGAGACTGGAAGAAGAGTGGGCCAAAATCCCCCCAGAACAGTGTGAGAGACTAGTGATGTCCTGTGGAAGAGACTGGAAGAAGAGTGGACCAAAATCCCTCCAGAGCAGTATGACAGACTAGTGATGTCCTGTGGTAGAGACTGGAAGAAGAGTGGGCCAAAATCCCTCCAGAGCAGTATGAGAGACTAGTGATGTTCTGTGGAAGAGACTGGAAGAAGAGTGGGCCAAAATCCTCCCAGAGCAGTATGAGAGACTAGTGATGTCCTGTGGTAGAGACTGGAGGAAGAGTGGGCCAAAATCCCTCCAGAGCAGTGTGAGGGACTAGTGATGTCCTGTGGAAGAGACTGGAAGAAGAGTGGGCCAAAATCCTCCCAGAGCAGTGTGAGAGACTAGTGATGTCCTATGGAAGAGACTGGAAGAAGAGTGGGCCAAAATCCCCCCAGAGCAGTGTGAGAGACTAGTGATGTCCTATGGAAGAGACTGGAAGAAGAGTGGGCCAAAATCCTGCCAGAGCAGTGTGAGAGACTAGTGATGTCCTGTGGTAGAGACTGGAAGAAGAGTGAGCCAAAATCCCCCCAGAGCAGTGTGAGACTAGTGATGTCCTATGGAAGAGACTGGACGAAGAGTGGGCCAAAATTCCCCAGAGCAGTGTGAGAGGCTAGTGATGTCCTGTGGAAGAGACTGGAAGAAGAGTGGGCCAAAATCCCCCCCAGAACAGTGTGAGAGACTAGTGATGTCCTGTGGAAGAGACTGGAAGAAGAGTGGGCCAAAATACCCCCAGAGCAGTGTGAGAGACTAGTGATGTCCTGTGGAAGAGACTGGAAGAAGAGTGGACCAAAATCCCCCCAGAGCAGTGTGAGAGACTAGTGATGTCCTGTGGAAGAGACTGGAAGAAGAGTGGGCCAAAATCCCCCCAGAGCAGTGTGAGACTAGTGATGTCCTGTGGAAGAGACTGGAAGAAGAGTGGACCAAAATCCCCCAAGAGCAGTGTGAGGGACTAGTGATGTCCTGTGGAAGAGACTGGAAGAAGACTGGGCCAAAACCCCCCCAGAGCAGTGTGAGGGACTAGTGATGTCCTGTGGAGAGACTGGAAGAAGAGTGGCCAAAATCCCCCCAGAGCAGTGTGAGAGACTAGTGATGTCCTGTGGAAGAGACTGGAGGAAGATAGGACCAAAATCCCCCCAGAGCAGTGTGAGAGACTAGTGATGTCCTGTGGAAGAGACTGGAAGAAGAGTGGGCCAAAATACCCCCAGAGCAGTGTGAGAGACTAGTGATGTCCTGTGGAAGAGACTGGAAGAAGAGTGGACCAAAATCCCCCAAGAGCAGTGTGAGGGACTAGTGATGTCCTGTGGAAGAGACTGGAAGAAGAGTGGGCCAAAATCCCCCCAGAGCAGTGTGAGAGACTAGTGATGTCCTGTGGAAGAGACTGGAAGAAGAGTGGGCCAAAATCCCTCCAGAGCAGTGTGAGAGACTAGTGATGTCCTGTGGAAGAGACTGGAAGAACAGTGGGCCAAAATCCCCCCAGAGCAGTGTGAGCGCCTAGTGATGTCCTGTGGAAGAGACTGGAAGAAGAGTGGGCCAAAATCCCTCCAGAGCAGTGTGAGGGACTAGTGATGTCCTGTGGAAGAGACTGGAAGAAGAGTGGGCCAAAATCCCCCCAGAGCAGTGTGAGGGACTAGTGCTGTCCTGTGGAAGAGACTGGAAGAAGAGTGGGCCAAAATCCCTCCAGAGCAGTGTGAGGGACTAGTGATGTCCTGTGGAAGAGACTGGAAGAAGAGTGGGCCAAAATCCCTCCAGAGCAGTGTGAGGGACTAGTGATGTCCTGTGGAAGAGACTGGAAGAAGAGTGGGCCAAAATCCCCCCAGAGCAGTGTGAGAGACTAGTGCTGTCCTGTGGAAGAGACTGGAAGAAGAGTGGGCCAAAATCCTCCCAGAGCAGTGTGAGAGACTAGTGATGTCCTGTGGAAGAGACTGGAAGAAGAGTGGGCCAAAATCCCCCCAGAGCAGTGTGAGGGACTAGTGATGTCCTGTGGAAGAGACTGGAAGAAGAGTGGGCCAAAATCCCTCCAGAGCAGTGTGAGGGACTAGTGATGTCCTGTGGAAGAGACTGGAAGAAGAGTGGGCCAAAATCCCCCCAGAGCAGTGTGAGAGACTAGTGCTGTCCTGTGGAAGAGACTGGAAGAAGAGTGGGCCAAAATCCTCCCAGAGCAGTGTGAGAGACTAGTGATGTCCTGTGGAAGAGACTGGAAGAAGAGTGGGCCAAAATACCCCCAGAGCAGTGTGAGAGACTAGTGATGTCCTGTGGACGCAGATGAAATCATTCCCAGCCACGGCCGGTGCACGTCCTACTGATAAACTTTGGAAGTTTTCTAAACCCCTGCTCTAGTGGCATGGTGCCCCCCTTACCCTGTTCTAGTGGCATGGTGCACCCATTATCCTGCTCTAGTGGCACGGTGCACCCCTTACCCTGCTCTAGTGGCATGGTGCACCATTTACCCTGCTCTATTGGCATGGTGCACCCCTTACCCTGTTCTAGTGGCATGGTGCACCCCTTACCCTGCTCTAGTGGCATGGTGCACCCCTTACCCTGCTCTAGTGGCATGGTGCCCCCCTTACCCTGCTCTAGTGGCACGGTGCCCCCCTTACCCTGCTCTAGTCGCACGGTGCCCCCCTTATCCTGCTCTAGTGGCACGGTGCGCCCCTTATCCTGCTCTAGTGGCATGGTGCACCCCTTACTCTGCTCTAGTGGCATGGTGCACCCCTTACCCTGCTCTAGTGGCATGGTGCCCCCCTTACCCTGCTCTAGTGGCATGGTGCCCCCCTTACCCTGCTCTAGTGGCATGGTGCCCCCCTTACCCTGCTCTAGTGGCATGGTGCGCCCCTTACCCTGCTCTAGTGGCACGGTGCCCCCCTTACCCTGCTCTAGTGGCATGGTGCCCCCCTTTCCCTGCTCTAGTGGCATGGTGCACCCCTTATCCTGCTCTAGTGGCATGGTGCCCCCCTTTATGGAGATTACAATATTTCTAAAAAAAGAAAGTGAGCAGACATTGTTCTCTCATCTCCGGTGTGTATCACAATCTCTTTCTCTCCTTGCTCTGGGGGAGACGCGTCCCTTTTCCCTGGTGGGCAGGGGGTGGGATACCTCTGAGTTTGTCCTCCCGGGACCTCATATGACAGCACACGGCGTGGGAGAGTGAGGGGTTAATAGTGGTCCAGTTTGCACCTATCTGTGAAATAAGTACAAAGCACCAGCTCCGAGTCTGCAGCCCCATGTCACCTCCTCATGAGCGACATCTGCGAGGACCTGTTATTGTAAGGGGTGATGGCCGCCCCCCACTAATGTACAACAAAGACATGACTGATAGTCACTGATCACTACTACCCCATCATGTAATGTCACTGATCACTACTACCCCCATCATGTAATATCACTGATCACTACTACCCCCATCATGTAATGTCACTGATCACTACTACCCCATCATGTAATATCACTGATCACTACTACCCCATCATGTAATGTCACTGATCACTACTACCCCCATCATGTAATATCACTGATCACTACTACCCCCATCATGTAATATCACTGATCACTACTACCCCCATCATGTAATATCACTGATCACTACTACCCTCATCATGTAATGTCACTGATCACTACTACCCCCATCATGTAATATCACTGATCACTACTACCCTCATCATATAATGTCACTGATCACTACTACCTCCATCATGTAATATCACTGATCACTACTACCCTCATCATGTAATATCACTGATCACTACTACCCCCATCATGTAATATCACTGATCACTACTACCCCATCATGTAATATCACTGATCACTACTACCCCCATCATATAATGTCACTGATCACTACTACCTCCATCATGTAATGTCACTGATCACTACTACCCCCATCATGTAATGTCACTGATCACTACTACCCCCATCATGTAATATCACTGATCACTACTACCTCCATCATGTAATATCACTGATCACTACTACCCCATCATGTAATATCACTGATCACTACTACCCCCATCATGTAATATCACTGATCACTACTATCCCCATCATGTAATATCACTGATCACTACTACCCCCATCATGTAATATCACTGATCACTACTACCCCATCATGTAATATCACTGATCACTACTACCCCCATCATGTAATGTCACTGATCACTACTACCCCCATCATGTAATGTCACTGATCACTACTACCCCCATCATGTAATGTCACTGATCACTACTACCCCCATCATGTAATGTCACTGATCACTACTACCCCCATCATGTAATGTCACTGATCACTACTACCCCCATCATGTAATATCACTGATCACTACTACCCCATCATGTAATATCACTGATCACTACTACCCCCATCATGTAATGTCACTGATCACTACTATCCCCATCATGTAATATCACTGATCACTACTACCTCCATCATGTAATGTCACTGATCACTACTATCCCCATCATGTAATATCACTGATCACTACTACCCCCATCATGTAATATCACTGATCACTACTACCCCATCATGTAATATCACTGATCACTACTACCCCCATCATGTAATATCACTGATCACTACTACCCCCATCATGTAATATCACTGATCACTACTACCCCCATCATGTAATATCACTGATCACTACTACCTCCATCATGTAATATCACTGATCACTACTACCCCCATCATGTAATGTCACTGATCACTACTACCCCTATCATGTAATATCACTGATCACTACTACCCCCATCATGTAATGTCACTGATCACTACTACCCCCATCATGTAATATCACTGATCACTACTACCTCCATCATGTAATATCACTGATCACTACTACCTCCATCATGTAATGTCACTGATCACTACTACCCCTATCATGTAATATCACTGATCACTACTACCCCATCATGTAATATCACTGATCACTACTACTTCCATCATGTAATGTCACTGATCACTACTACCTCCATCATGTAATATCACTGATCACTACTACTTCCATCATGTAATATCACTGATCACTACTACCCCATCATGTAATATCACTGATCACTACTACTTCCATCATGTAATGTCACTGATCACTACTACCTCCATCATGTAATGTCACTGATCACTACTACTTCCATCATGTAATATCACTGATCACTACTACCCCATCATGTAATATCACTGATCACTACTACCCCATCATGTAATATCACTGATCACTACTACCTCCATCATGTAATGTCACTGATCACTACTACCCCCATCATGTATTGTCACTGATCACTACTACCCCATCATGTAATATCACTGATCACTACTACCCCCATCATGTAATATCACTGATCACTACTACCTCCATCATGTAATATCACTGATCACTACTACCCCCATCATGTAATATCACTGATCACTACTATCCCCATCATGTAATATCACTGATCACTACTACCCCATCATGTAATATCACTGATCACTACTACCTCCATCATGTAATATCACTGATCACTACTACCTCCATCATGTAATATCACTGATCACTACTACCCCCATCATGTAATATCACTGATCACTACTACCCCCATCATGTAATATCACTGATCACTACTACCCCATCATGTAATATCACTGATCACTACTACCTCCATCATGTAATATCACTGATCACTACTACCCCCATCATGTAATATCACTGATCACTACTACCCCATCATGTAATATCACTGATCACTACTACCTCCATCATGTAATGTCACTGATCACTACTACCCCCATCATGTAATGTCACTGATCACTACTACCCCCATCATGTAATATCACTGATCACTACTACCCCCATCATGTAATATCACTGATCACTACTACCCCCATCATATAATATCACTGATCACTACTACCCCCATCATATAATATCACTGATCACTACTACCTCCATCATGTAATATCACTGATCACTACTACCCCATCATGTAATATCACTGATCACTACTACCCCCATCATGTAATATCACTGATCACTACTACCTCCATCATGTAATATCACTGATCACTACTACCCCCATCATGTAATATCACTGATCACTACTACCCCCATCATGTAATATCACTGATCACTACTACCCCCATCATGTAATATCACTGATCACTACTACCCCATCATGTAATATCACTGATCACTACTACCCCCATCATGTAATATCACTGATCACTACTACCCCCATCATGTAATATCACTGATCACTACTACCCCCATCATGTAATATCACTGATCACTACTACCTCCATCATGTAATATCACTGATCACTACTACCTCCATCATGTAATATCACTGATCACTACTACCTCCATCATGTAATATCACTGATCACTAATACCTCCATCATGTAATGTCACTGATCACTACTACCTCCATCATGTAATATCACTGATCACTACTACCCCCATCATGTAATGTCACTGATCACTACTACCCCCATCATGTAATGTCACTGATCACTACTACCCCATCATGTAATGTCACTGATCACTACTACCCCCATCATGTAATGACACTGATCACTACTACCCCCATCATGTAATGTCACTGATCACTACTACCTCCATCATGTAATATCACTGATCACTACTACCCCCATCATGTAATATCACTGATCACTACTACCTCCATCATGTAATATCACTGATCACTACTATCTCTATCATGTAATGTCACTGATCACTACTACCCCCATCATGTAATATCACTGATCACTACTACCCCCATCATGTAATATCACTGATCACTACTACCTCCATCATGTAATATCACTGATTACTACTACCCCGATCATGTAATATCACTGATCACTACTACCCCATCATGTAATATCACTGATCACTACTACCTCCATCATGTAATGTCACTGATCACTACTACCCCCATCATGTAATATCACTGATCACTACTACCCCCATCATGTAATATCACTGATCACTACTACCCCCATCATGTAATATCACTGATCACTACTACCTCCATCATGTAATATCACAGATCACTACTACCTCCATCATGTAATATCACAGATCACTACTACCTCCATCATGTAATGTCACTGATCACTACTACCTCCATCATGTAATGTCACTGATCACTACTACCTCCATCATGTAATATCACTGATCACTACTACCCCCATCATGTAATGTCACTGATCACTACTACCCCCATCATGTAATGTCACTGATCACTACTACCCCCATCATGTAATGTCACTGATCACTACTACCCCCATCATGTAATGACACTGATCACTACTACCCCCATCATGTAATATCACTGATCACTACTACCCCCATCATGTAATATCACTGATCACTACTATCTCTATCATGTAATATCACTGATCACTACTACCTCCATCATGTAATATCACTGATCACTACTACCCCCATCATGTAATATCACTGATCACTACTACCTCCATCATGTAATATCACTGATCACTACTACCCCCATCATGTAATATCACTGATCACTACTACCTCCATCATGTAATATCACTGATCACTACTACCCCCATCATGTAATATCACTGATCACTACTACCTCCATCATGTAATATCACTGATCACTACTACCTCCATCATGTAATGTCACTGATCACTACTACCCCCATCATGTAATATCACTGATCACTACTATCCCCATCATGTAATATCACTGATCACTACTACCCCCATCATGTAATATCACTGATCACTACTACCCCCATCATGTAATATCACTGATCACTACTACCCCCATCATGTAATATCACTGATCACTACTACCCCCATCATGTAATATCACTGATGTGTAATATCATGTGTAATATCACTGATCACTACTACCTCCATCATGTAATATCACTGATCACTACTACCCCCATCATGTAATATCACTGATCACTACTACCCCCATCATGTAATATCATTGATCACTACTACCTCCATCATGTAATGTCACTAATCACTACTACCCCCATCATGTAATATCACTGATCACTACTACCCCCATCATGTAATATCACTGATCAATACTACCCCCATCATGTAATATCATTGATCACTACTACCTCCATCATGTAATATCACTGATCACTACTACCCCCATCATGTAATATCACTAATCACTACTACCCCCATCATGTAATATCACTGATCACTACTACCCCCATCATGTAATATCACTGATCACTACTACCCCCATCATGTAATATCACTGATCACTACTACCCCCATCATGTAATATCATTGATCACTACTACCTCCATCATGTAATGTCACTAATCACTACTACCCCCATCATGTAATATCACTGATCACTACTACCCCCATCATGTAATATCACTGATCACTACTACCCCCATCATGTAATATCATTGATCACTACTACCTCCATCATGTAATGTCACTAATCACTACTACCCCCATCATGTAATATCACTGATCACTACTACCGCCATCATGTAATATCATTGATCACTACTACCTCCATCATGTAATGTCACTAATCACTACTACCCCCATCATGTAATATCACTGATCACTACTACCCCCATCATGTAATGTCACTGATCACTACTACCTCCATCATGTAATGTCACTGATCACTACTACCCCCATCATGTAATATCACTGATCACTACTACCTCCATCATGTAATATCACTGATCACTACTACCTCCATCATGTAATGTCACTGATCACTACTACCCCATCATGTAATATCACTGATCACTACTACCTCCATCATGTAATGTCACTGATCACTACTACCCCATCATGTAATATCACTGATCACTACTACCCCCATCATATAATATCACTGATCACTACTACCCCCATCATGTAATGTCACTGATCACTACTACCCCATCATGTAATGTCACTGATCACTACTACCCCCATCATGTAATGTCACTGATCACTACTACCCCCATCATGTAATATCACTGATCACTACTACTTCCATCATGTAATATCACTGATCACTACTACCCCATCATGTAATATCACTGATCACTACTACTTCCATCATGTAATGTCACTGATCACTACTACCTCCATCATGTAATGTCACTGATCACTACTACTTCCATCATGTAATATCACTGATCACTACTACCCCATCATGTAATATCACTGATCACTACTACCCCATCATGTAATATCACTGATCACTACTACCTCCATCATGTAATGTCACTGATCACTACTACCCCCATCATGTATTGTCACTGATCACTACTACCCCATCATGTAATATCACTGATCACTACTACCCCATCATGTAATATCACTGATCACTACTACCTCCATCATGTAATATCACTGATCACTACTACCCCCATCATGTAATATCACTGATCACTACTATCCCCATCATGTAATATCACTGATCACTACTACCCCATCATGTAATATCACTGATCACTACTACCTCCATCATGTAATATCACTGATCACTACTACCTCCATCATGTAATATCACTGATCACTACTACCCCCATCATGTAATATCACTGATCACTACTACCCCCATCATGTAATATCACTGATCACTACTACCCCATCATGTAATATCACTGATCACTACTACCTCCATCATGTAATATCACTGATCACTACTACCCCCATCATGTAATATCACTGATCACTACTACCCCATCATGTAATATCACTGATCACTACTACCTCCATCATGTAATGTCACTGATCACTACTACCCCCATCATGTAATGTCACTGATCACTACTACCCCCATCATGTAATATCACTGATCACTACTACCCCCATCATGTAATATCACTGATCACTACTACCCCCATCATATAATATCACTGATCACTACTACCCCCATCATATAATATCACTGATCACTACTACCTCCATCATGTAATATCACTGATCACTACTACCCCATCATGTAATATCACTGATCACTACTACCCCCATCATGTAATATCACTGATCACTACTACCTCCATCATGTAATATCACTGATCACTACTACCCCCATCATGTAATATCACTGATCACTACTACCCCCATCATGTAATATCACTGATCACTACTACCCCCATCATGTAATATCACTGATAACTACTACCCCATCATGTAATATCACTGATCACTACTACCCCCATCATGTAATATCACTGATCACTACTACCCCCATCATGTAATATCACTGATCACTACTACCCCCATCATGTAATATCACTGATCACTACTACCTCCATCATGTAATATCACTGATCACTACTACCTCCATCATGTAATATCACTGATCACTACTACCTCCATCATGTAATATCACTGATCACTAATACCTCCATCATGTAATGTCACTGATCACTACTACCTCCATCATGTAATATCACTGATCACTACTACCCCCATCATGTAATGTCACTGATCACTACTACCCCCATCATGTAATGTCACTGATCACTACTACCCCATCATGTAATGTCACTGATCACTACTACCCCCATCATGTAATGACACTGATCACTACTACCCCCATCATGTAATGTCACTGATCACTACTACCTCCATCATGTAATATCACTGATCACTACTACCCCCATCATGTAATATCACTGATCACTACTACCTCCATCATGTAATATCACTGATCACTACTATCTCTATCATGTAATGTCACTGATCACTACTACCCCCATCATGTAATATCACTGATCACTACTACCCCCATCATGTAATATCACTGATCACTACTACCTCCATCATGTAATATCACTGATTACTACTACCCCGATCATGTAATATCACTGATCACTACTACCCCATCATGTAATATCACTGATCACTACTACCTCCATCATGTAATGTCACTGATCACTACTACCCCCATCATGTAATATCACTGATCACTACTACCCCCATCATGTAATATCACTGATCACTACTACCCCCATCATGTAATATCACTGATCACTACTACCTCCATCATGTAATATCACAGATCACTACTACCTCCATCATGTAATATCACAGATCACTACTACCTCCATCATGTAATGTCACTGATCACTACTACCTCCATCATGTAATGTCACTGATCACTACTACCTCCATCATGTAATATCACTGATCACTACTACCCCCATCATGTAATGTCACTGATCACTACTACCCCCATCATGTAATGTCACTGATCACTACTACCCCCATCATGTAATGTCACTGATCACTACTACCCCCATCATGTAATGACACTGATCACTACTACCCCCATCATGTAATATCACTGATCACTACTACCCCCATCATGTAATATCACTGATCACTACTATCTCTATCATGTAATATCACTGATCACTACTACCCCCATCATGTAATATCACTGATCACTACTACCTCCATCATGTAATATCACTGATCACTACTACCCCCATCATGTAATATCACTGATCACTACTACCTCCATCATGTAATATCACTGATCACTACTACCTCCATCATGTAATATCACTGATCACTACTACCTCCATCATGTAATGTCACTGATCACTACTACCCCCATCATGTAATATCACTGATCACTACTATCCCCATCATGTAATATCACTGATCACTACTACCCCCATCATGTAATATCACTGATCACTACTACCCCCATCATGTAATATCACTGATCACTACTACCCCCATCATGTAATATCACTGATCACTACTACCCCCATCATGTAATATCACTGATGTGTAATATCATGTGTAATATCACTGATCACTACTACCTCCATCATGTAATATCACTGATCACTACTACCCCCATCATGTAATATCACTGATCACTACTACCCCCATCATGTAATATCATTGATCACTACTACCTCCATCATGTAATGTCACTAATCACTACTACCCCCATCATGTAATATCACTGATCACTACTACCCCCATCATGTAATATCACTGATCAATACTACCCCCATCATGTAATATCATTGATCACTACTACCTCCATCATGTAATATCACTGATCACTACTACCCCCATCATGTAATATCACTAATCACTACTACCCCCATCATGTAATATCACTGATCACTACTACCCCCATCATGTAATATCACTGATCACTACTACCCCCATCATGTAATATCACTGATCACTACTACCCCCATCATGTAATATCATTGATCACTACTACCTCCATCATGTAATGTCACTAATCACTACTACCCCCATCATGTAATATCACTGATCACTACTACCCCCATCATGTAATATCACTGATCACTACTACCCCCATCATGTAATATCATTGATCACTACTACCTCCATCATGTAATGTCACTAATCACTACTACCCCCATCATGTAATATCACTGATCACTACTACCGCCATCATGTAATATCATTGATCACTACTACCTCCATCATGTAATGTCACTAATCACTACTACCCCCATCATGTAATATCACTGATCACTACTACCCCCATCATGTAATGTCACTGATCACTACTACCTCCATCATGTAATGTCACTGATCACTACTACCCCCATCATGTAATATCACTGATCACTACTACCTCCATCATGTAATATCACTGATCACTACTACCTCCATCATGTAATGTCACTGATCACTACTACCCCATCATGTAATATCACTGATCACTACTACCTCCATCATGTAATGTCACTGATCACTACTACCCCATCATGTAATATCACTGATCACTACTACCCCCATCATATAATATCACTGATCACTACTACCCCCATCATGTAATGTCACTGATCACTACTACCCCATCATGTAATGTCACTGATCACTACTACCCCCATCATGTAATGTCACTGATCACTACTACCCCCATCATGTAATGTCACTGATCACTACTACCCCCATCATGTAATGTCACTGATCACTACTACCCCCATCATGTAATGTCACTGATCACTACTACCCCCATCATGTAATGTCACTGATCACTACTACCCCCATCATGTAATATCACTGATCACTACTACCCCCATCATGTAATATCACTGATCACTACTATCTCTATCATGTAATGTCACTGATCACTACTACCCCCATCATGTAATATCACTGATCACTACTACCCCATCATGTAATATCACTGATCACTACTACCCCCATCATGTAATATCACTGATCACTACTACCCCCATCATGTAATATCACTGATCACTACTACCCCCATCATGTAATATCACTGATCACTACTACCCCCATCATGTAATATCACTGATCACTACTACCCCATCATGTAATGTCACTGATCACTACTACCCCCATCATGTAATGTCACTGATCACTACTACCCCATCATGTAATATCACTGATCACTACTACCTCCATCATGTAATATCACTGATCACTACTACCCCCATCATGTAATATCACTGATCACTACTACCCCAATCATGTAATATCACTGATCACTACTACCCCAATCATGTAATGTCACTGATCACTACTACCTCCATCATGTAATATCACTGATCACTACTACCCCCATCATGTAATGTCACTGATCACTACTACCCCCATCATGTAATGTCACTGACCACTACTACCCCCATCATGTAATGTCACTGATCACTACTACCCCATCATGTAATATCACTGATCACTACTACCTCCATCATGTAATGTCACTGATCACTACTACCCCCATCATGTAATATCACTGATCACTACTATCCCCATCATGTAATATCACTGATCACTACTACCTCCATCATGTAATATCACTGATCACTACTACCTCCATCATGTAATATCACTGATCACTACTACCCCATCATGTAATATCACTGATCACTACTACCCCATCATGTAATATCACTGATCACTACTACCCCCATCATGTAATATCACTGATCACTACTACCCCCATCATGTAATCATGTAATATCACTGATCACTACTACCTCCATCATGTAATATCACTGATCACTACTACCTCCATCATGTAATATCACTGATCACTACTACCTCCATCATGTAATATCACTGATCACTACTACCCCCATCATGTAATGTCACTGATCACTACTACCCCCATCATGTAATGTCACTGATCACTACTACCCCCATCATGTAATATCACTGATCACTACTACCCCCATCATGTAATGTCACTGATCACTACTACCCCCATCATGTAATGTCACTGATCACTACTACCCCCATCATGTAATGTCACTGATCACTACTACCCCCATCATGTAATATCACTGATCACTACTACCCCCATCATGTAATGTCACTGATCACTACTACCCCCATCATGTAATGTCACTGATCACTACTACCCCCATCATGTAATATCACTGATCACTACTACCCCCATCATGTAATATCACTGATCACTACTACCCCCATCATGTAATGTCACTGATCACTACTACCCCCATCATGTAATGTCACTGATCACTACTATCAGCATCATGTAATATCACTGATCACTACTACCCCATCATGTAATATCACTGATCACTACTACCCCCATCATGTAATGTCACTGATCACTACTACCCCCATCATGTAATATCACTGATCACTACTACCCTCATCATGTAATATCACTGATCACTACTACCCCCATCATGTAATATCACTGATCACTACTACCCCCATCATGTAATATCACTGATCACTACTACCCTCATCATGTAATATCACTGATCACTACTACCCCCATCATGTAATGTCACTGATCACTACTACCTCCATCATGTAATGTCACTGATCACTACTACCTCCATCATGTAATATCACTGATCACTACTACCCCCATCATGTAATGTCACTGATCACTACTACCCCAATCATGTAATATCACTGATCACTACTACCCCCATCATGTAATGTCACTGATCACTACTACCTCCATCATGTAATGTCACTGATCACTACTACCCCCATCATGTAATATCACTGATCACTACTACCCCCATCATGTAATATCACTGATCACTACTACCCCCATCATGTAATGTCACTGATCACTACTACCTCCATCATGTAATGTCACTGATCACTACTACCCCCATCATGTAATGTCACTGATCACTACTACCTCCATCATGTAATGTCACTGATCACTACTACCCCCATCATGTAATATCACTGATCACTACTACCCCCATCATGTAATCATGTAATATCACTGATCACTACTACCCCCATCATGTAATGTCACTGATCACTACTACCTCCATCATGTAATATCACTGATCACTACTACCTCCATCATGTAATATCACTGATCACTACTACCTCCATCATGTAATATCACTGATCACTACTACCCCCATCATGTAATGTCACTGATCACTACTACCCCCATCATGTAATGTCACTGATCACTACTACCCCCATCATGTAATGTCACTGATCACTACTACCCCCATCATTTAAAATCACTGATCACTACTACCCCCATCATGTAATGTCACTGATCACTACTATCCCCATCATGTAATGTCACTGATCACTACTACCCCCATCATGTAATGTCACTGATCACTACTACCCCCATCATGTAATATCACTGATCACTACTACCCCATCATGTAATATCACTGATCACTACTACCCCCATCATGTAATGTCACTGATCACTACTACCCCCATCATGTAATGTCACTGATCACTACTATCAGCATCATGTAATATCACTGATCACTACTACCCTCATCATGTAATGTCACTGATCACTACTATCAGCATCATGTAATATCACTGATCACTACTACCCCCATCATGTAATATCACTGATCACTACTACCCCCATCATGTAATGTCACTGATCACTACTATCAGCATCATGTAATATCACTGATCACTACTACCCCCATCATGTAATATCACTGATCACTACTACCCCATCATGTAATATCACTGATCACTACTACCCCCATCATGTAATGTCACTGATCACTACTACCCCCATCATGTAATGTCACTGATCACTACTATCAGCATCATGTAATATCACTGATCACTACTACCCTCATCATGTAATGTCACTGATCACTACTACCCCCATCATGTAATATCACTGATCACTACTACCCCATCATGTAATATCACTGATCACTACTACCCTCATCATGTAATATCACTGATCACTACTACCCTCATCATGTAATGTCACTGATCACTACTACCCCCATCATGTAATATCACTGATCACTACTAACCCATCATGTAATATCACTGATCACTACTACCCCCATCATGTAATGTCACTGATCACTACTACCCCCATCATGTAATATCACTGATCACTACTACCCTCATCATGTAATGTCACTGATCACTACTACCCTCATCATGTAATGTCACTGATCACTACTACCCCCATCATGTAATATCACTGATCACTACTACCCCCATCATGTAATATCACTGATCACTACTACCCCTCATCATGTAATGTCACTGATCACTACTACCCCCATCATGTAATGTCACTGATCACTACTACCCCATCATGTAATATCACTGATCACTACTACCCCCATCATGTAATGTCACTGCATCACTACTACCTCCATCATGTAATATCACTGATCACTACTACCTCCATCATGTAATATCACTCATCACTACTACCTCCATCATGTAATATCACTGATCACTACTACCTCCATCATGTAATATCACTGATCACTACTACCTCCATCATGTAATATCACTGATCACTACTACCCCCATCATGTAATATCACTGATCACTACTACCCCTATCATGTAATATCACTGATCACTACTACCCCCATCGTGTAATATCACTGATCACTACTACCCCATCATGTAATATCACTGATCACTACTACCCCCATCATGTAATATCACTGATCACTACTACCCCATCATGTAATATCACTGATCACTACTACCTCCATCATGTAATATCACTGATCACTACTACCCCCATCATGTAATATCACTGATCACTACTACCTCCATCGTGTAATATCACTGATCACTACTACCCCCATCATGTAATATCACTGATCACTACTACCCTCCATCATGTAATATCACTGATCACTACTACCCCCATCATGTAATATCACTGATCACTACTACCCCCATCATGTAATATCACTGATCACTACTACCCCCATCATGTAATGTCACTGATCACTACTACCTCCATCATGTAATGTCACTGATCACTACTACCTCCATCATGTAATATCACTGATCACTACTACCCCATCATGTAATATCACTGATCACTACTACTCCCCATCATGTAATATCACTGATCACTACTACCTCCATCATGTAATATCACTGATCACTACTACCTCCATCATGTAATGTCACTGATCACTACTACCCCCATCATGTAATGTCACTGATCACTACTACCCCCATCATGTAATATCACTGATCACTACTATCCCCATCATGTAATATCACTGATCACTACTACCTCCATCATGTAATATCACTGATCACTACTACCCCCATCATGTAATATCACTGATCACTACAACCTCCATCATGTAATATCACTGATCACTACTACCGCCATCATGTAATATCACTGATCACTACTACCCCCATCATGTAATGTCACTGATCACTACTACCTCCATCATGTAATATCACTGATCACTACTACCCCCATCATGTAATGTCACTGATCACTACTACCTCCATCATGTAATGTCACTGATCACTACTACCCCCATCATGTAATGTCACTGATCACTACTACCCCCATCATGTAATGTCACTGATCACTACTACCTCCATCATGTAATATCACTCATCACTACTACCCCCATCATGTAATGTCACTAATCACTACTACCCCATCATGTAATATCACTGATCACTACTACCCCCATCATGTAATGTTACTGATCACTACTACCTCCATCATGTAATGTCACTGATCACTACTACCCCCATCATGTAATGTCACTGATCACTACTACCCCCATCATGTAATGTCACTGATCACTACTACCTCCATCATGTAATATCACTGATCACTACTACCCCCATCATGTAATATCACTGATCACTACTACCCCCATCATGTAATATCACTGATCACTACTATCCCCATCATGTAATGTCACTGATCACTACTACCCTCATCATGTAATGTCACTGATCACTACTACCCCCATCATGTAATATCACTGATCACTACTACCCCCATCATGTAATATCACTGATCACTACTACCCCCATTATGTAATATCACTGATCACTACTACCCCTCATCATGTAATATCACTGATCACTACTACCCCCATCATGTAATATCACTGATCACTACTACCCTCATCATGTAATATCACTGATCACTACTACCCTCATCATGTAATATCACTGATCACTACTACCCCCATTATGTAATATCACTGATCACTACTACCCTCATCATGTAATATCACTGATCACTACTACCCTCATCATGTAATATCACTGATCACTACTACCCCCATCATGTAATGTCACTGATCAACTACTCTCCATCATGTAATATCACTGATCACTACTAACCTCCATCATGTAATATCACTGATCACTACTACCTCCATCATGTAATGTCACTGATCACTACTACCTCCATCATGTAATGTCACTGATCACTACTACCTCCATCATGTAATATCACTGATCACTACTACCCTCATCATGTAATGTCACTGATCACTACTACCTCCATCATGTAATGTCACTGATCACTACTACCCCCATCATGTAATGTCACTGATCACTACTACCCCCATCATGTAATGTCACTGATCACTACTACCTCCATCATGTAATATCACTGATCACTACTACCCCATCATGTAATATCACTGATCACTACTACCCCCATCATGTAATGTCACTGATCACTACTATCTCTATCATGTAATGTCACTGATCACTACTACCCCCATCATGTAATATCACTGATCACTACTACCTCCATCATGTAATGTCACTGATCACTACTACCTCCATCATGTAATGTCACTGATCACTACTACCTCCATCATGTAATGTCACTGATCACTACTACCCCCATCATGTAATATCACTGATCACTACTACCCCCATCATGTAATGTCACTGATCACTACTACCCCCATCATGTAATATCACTGATCACTACTACCCCCATCATGTAATGTCACTGATCACTACTATCTCTATCATGTAATGTCACTGATCACTACTACCCCCATCATGTAATATCACTGATCACTACTACCCCCATCATGTAATATCACTGATCACTACTACCCCATCATGTAATATCACTGATCACTACTACCCCCATCATGTAATGTCACTGATCACTACTATCTCTATCATGTAATATCACTGATCACTACTACCTCCATCATGTAATATCACTGATCACTACTACCCCCATCATGTAATATCACTGATCACTACTACCCCCATCATGTAATATCACTGATCACTACTACCCTCATCATGTAATGTCACTGATCACTACTACCCTCATCATGTAGTATCACTGATCACTACTACCCTCATCATGTAATATCACTGATCACTACTACCCTCATCATGTAATGTCACTGATCACTACTACCTCCATCATGTAATGTCACTGATCACTACTACCCCCATCATGTAATGTCACTGATCACTACTACCTCCATCATGTAATGTCACTGATCACTACTACCCTCATCATGTAATGTCACTGATCACTACTACCCCATCATGTAATATCACTGATCACTACTACCCCCATCATGTAATGTCACTGATCACTACTACCTCCATCATGTAATATCACTGATCACTACTACCTCCATCATGTAATATCACTGATCACTACTACCTCCATCATGTAATGTCACTAATCACTACTACCCCCATCATGTAATATCACTGATCACTACTACCCCCATCATGTAATATCACTGATCACTACTACCTCCATCATGTAATGTCACTGATCACTACTACCCCCATCATGTAATATCACTGATCACTACTACCTCCATCATGTAATGTCACTAATCACTACTACCCCCATCATGTAATATCACTGATCACTACTACCTCCATCATGTAATATCACTGATCACTACTACCCCCATCATGTAATGTCACTGATCATTACTACCTCCATCATGTAATATCACTGATCACTACTACCCCCATCATGTAATATCACTGATCACTACTACCTCCATCATGTAATGTCACTGATCACTACTACCCCCATCATGTAATGTCACTGATCACTACTACTCCCATCATGTAATATCACTGATCACTACTATCTCTATCATGTAATATCACTGATCACTACTACCCCCATCATGTAATGTCACTGATCACTACTACCCCCATCATGTAATGTCACTGATCACTACTACCCCCATCATGTAATATCACTGATCACTACTACCCCCATCATGTAATGTCACTGATCACTACTACCTCCATCATGTAATATCACTGATCACTACTATCCCCATCATGTAATGTCACTGATCACTACTACCCCCATCATGTAATATCACTGATCACTACTACCCCCATCATGTAATGTCACTGATCACTACTACCCCCATCATGTAATGTCACTGATCACTACTACCCTCATCATGTAATATCACTGATCACTACTACCCCCATCATGTAATATCACTGATCACTACTACCCTCATCATGTAATATCACTGATCACTACTACCCCCATCATGTAATATCACTGATCACTACTACCTCCATCATGTAATATCACTGATCACTACTACCCCCATCATGTAATATCACTGATCACTACTACCTCCATCATGTAATGTCACTGATCACTACTACCCCCATCATGTAATATCACTGATCACTACTACCCCCATCATGTAATGTCACTGATCACTACTACCCCCATCATGTAATATCACTGATCACTACTACCCCCATCATGTAATATCACTGATCACTACTACCCCCATCATGTAATATCACTGATCACTACTACCCCCATCATGTAATATCACTGATCACTACTACCCCCATCATGTAATGTCACTGATCACTACTACCCCCATCATGTAATATCACTGATCACTACTACCCCCATCATGTAATATCACTGATCACTACTACCCCCATCATGTAATATCACTGATCACTACTACCTCCATCATGTAATATCACTGATCACTACTACCCCATCATGTAATGTCACTGATCACTACTACCCCCATCATGTAATATCACTGATCACTACTACCCCCATCATGTAATGTCACTGATCACTACTACCTCCATCATGTAATATCACTGATCACTACTACCTCCATCATGTAATGTCACTGATCACTACTACCTCCATCATGTAATGTCACTGATCACTACTACCCCCATTATTATCACCATTGCCTCCCGGTGCTGGGTTACATACAATATACAGGTGCAGCAGACAGGCTGGTAGTGAGGGGCGGGGGTCTGACTCTGGGGAAGGGGGGGGGGGGGCTCACATTCTATAGGATATTGGAGACGCTGTGTATCTCGCCCTATCGTCAGTTTCGCTCTCACCATTGGGGGGCGCTGCTGCCCTCAGGTGGAGTTTTGCACTATGCGGATCTGTTGGCCTCTCGGGGTCTCTCCTGTCTCTGTTTTTGCCGATCAGGTGATACTCTCCGCTGACCTCTGTATCTAGTCCTCTCCTGGGTGATACTGTATCTAAGCTGTTCACGTGATGCCACCTGGACATATTTGTGGTGGTCTTCTTCTTGTCTTCTTTCTGTGGACGATTCCTCCGCTCATTACTTCTTCTTCCTCCTCCTTCTTCTCCCTGAATTCTGCATTTCCTGACAACTGGTCAAACGCAGGCTCAGGGCGGCCATAAAGACCCTTAATAAAGTTTAATTCAGTCCTAATGTGTGAAGAGACCTCCCCCCCCCCCACCCCCCCCCCCCCCCCCCCCCTCCCGCTGCCCCATCTCACCTAGCAGGAGGGTCCCACATCAAAAGGTGCAGGGCGGACTTTAAGGAAGAGTCAATGTGCTATCTGCATCCCAGTGGTCCCGTCACAGGAACCTGCTGGTCTTCAGCCTCACTTCTTGTAGGACCTTCATGAAGCTCATACTCCGATTGTGCACACCATGTATCACTCCGACATATTCCAGCAATTTGGACCATCCTATGCTGTGAGACCACCTCATGCCCTGCCGCCAACCTACCCAGCGGGCAGCGGACACCATGAGCCCTACAGGTACCCCGGTATGTATGACTTTGTTGGGTTGATGTTGGAGGCATCTCTTCAGGTTCCTCCTGTCCATACTGCCTCCATCATGACCAGGAGATATCTACAATGCGCATGTGTTCTGTTTTTTGTATCATATGTTCATATCGCAGTAGATATGAGGTGTATTTCTGAGGTCCTTGAGGGACACTAGACAGTCCTCGGACCCCCATGACCCCTCATCCATAGATCTGGCCTTTACCTCCATGCTTCATTAGAAGCTGAAGGTTCAGCCTAATTCCTCCTGGATCTGTCACAGACTTCATGGTGGGAGATGTCTCCACATTCTTTAGCATGCTTTGGGGTCCAATTACTTGTGGTTCTGGTACATTTGGATCTTGAATCCCTGACGTAGATGGTTGTCTTGATAACGATTTCCTTGCATGGTCAGGTTCTCGACTAAGATGTCGGACACTGTCTTTTAGGTTTTTACAAGTTCTACTTTCACTGTTTTTGTTTAGGTTTGGTCTTTGTAGTTCTGTACCTAATTCCCTGAACCCAATTGTGGGTTCAGGATAGTATCGAGGTTCTGGAGGTCTAAAGACTGTGATGGTCCAGCACAGCAGAGGGGTTCTGGTCTTCTTGTGATTGTGTAGATACAATAGAGTAGTAACATTCTGATGTTTCATGACCTTTGCGGGCCAAGCATGGCAATGATGGTCTAGTATAGTCATGGTTCTGGTGAGCCATGGTTCTGAAAGTCCAGTGTAGTACTAAAGTTCTTGTGCTCTTAGGATTTTTGGAGTGCAGTATACTGATGGTTCTAGAGGCATAGGGCTCTGCAGGTCCAATCTTAGATAGAAAGTTCTAGTTTTCCCCCAAGATTTGTTGGGAGTATGGAAATAGGTTTGTTGGTTCTCCTAGGAGGTAGTGGTTTTGTTCTGGTGATTCTGCAAGTCCAGAGTAGAAGTGAGGTACTGCTGGATCTATGACTTTATGGTTCATGTATGTAATATGCAATCTAGGTTTGCAGGTTCTGATTTCCCTGAAGATTTTAGTTTAGCCCAGGGTCCAATACAGTGGTGGTTCCATTGGAGTAGGGACTCTTCAAGTCCAAGGATGTGGTGAACCTCCGGTGCTAATAAGCCTTAATCGGGTCAGTATAGAGGTGATTCTGGAAACCTTGAGACTATGCAGTCTACTTGTGAGGTTCTGGTCTTTCAGATTTGTGGTAGTGGTCAGTATGGTAGTGAGGATCTAGCTATACTGGTGGGGGTGGTGGTTCTGGTGACCTAGAGATTTTATGAGTGGAATACAGCAATGGTTCTGGAGTCCTGGGGACTCTGAGAGTCAAGGAAAATAAGGAGTTTCTGATACTTCTAGGTTTTTATGGGTCCCGTTTAGTTCTGAGGTTTTTGGGTGTGTATTTAGGATCTCACAGTATTTGACATTCTGGCTTCACTTCTTGAGGTCCACTGTGCATTCTGAGGTTCTGGACAGAAGTTCTCCATTGTTTGAAGCTTGCAATATTTTTTTGAGGCACGGCTTGGCTTTTGGGTGCTGATGTTTATTGGTGGTGTGGTCCAAGGTTCTGTTGATCTGACATTGCAGGTTCCGGTGTTTTTCCCAGACATCTGGCCTGAGTTAAATTTATATGGGAACAGGAGAAGCCGTCCCATCTCGTTACCATTACCCTCTGCAGGGGTCCAATTAGCAGGACATGGCGGCCATTTAGCACCAACTTGTCAAACAGCAGCTTGAGAGTGACCCGAGGTCTGTGAGATCAGGCAGCCAGACTTCCAGACCATCCTATAATCTACATTTCCATACACTTTCCCAGACCCTTAAATGATAATTCAGCCCGATTGTGTAGCTATGTGTCCCTCAAACAGTGGTGGACAACCCCAAGACAATGTGGGGGAGATCAACGCTTCATTGCTTCCTGTTCCTACAGACCTTGAGGTTCCATCCAGTCAGCGATACGACGGCCTCTTTACTGCCCTGGATGCTTCACAAAGGATTCTGGGAACGGCCCCCCTCACTCCTCTCTCCCTGCCCCCGGGTCCTGCTCTGGGATTTGGCCAACCGCAGCCCCCATGTGAGGCGCCCCGACTTCCTGGGAATGTGAAGATGACCATGGAAAATCGAGATCTCTGGAAAGAGTTTCACGCCATAGGAACCGAAATGATCATCACAAAGTCTGGGAGGTGAGGAAAGCCCGAGATCCCTACTCGAGAGGGTGGGATTACACTACTCCCCTAAAAATAAATCTCCAACGTGTTCTCCAGGTTACCATATAGGTACCGTATACAGGTTGTAGGGAATAACTGCACTCATTTACTGGACGCATTACTGGCGACCGATCCCTGTATAAATGTCTTCACAGCTAAAATGATAGAGACCATAGCGGGTCCATTATAGTCCCCGTGGTCCTCATCCTCCACAGTACTTTGTCTTGTCCATCTCCTTATCCTGCATCTTTCTTAATCTTGTCCTCTTTATTCTTCATCTCCTTCATTCTGTGCCTCTGTTCATCCTCCATGTTTCTAATTTGTGTACCTGTCCTCATCCTCCATCTTTCTTCATCTTGCTCCTCTCTTCTTCCTCCATCTGGTCCCTTTCTTGCTAATTCTAAACCCACCTTCATGTGGTCTCTCTCCTTTTCCTACAACTTCCTTTATCTTGTTCCATTCCTCATCCTTTCCCTCATCTCATCCCCCATCTTATCCCTCTTCTCATTTTTTGTTTTGTCCTACACTTTATGCTTAATTTTCCTTCAGCTTGTATCCTTCATTCTTTACCACTCCTCATCCTTCACCTTGTGCCTCTCCTCATGCTCCATCTTGTCCTTTTTGCTCCCTCTTCCTCCATCTTTTCCCTCACCTTGTTCGCCATCATTATCATCTTGTTCCTCAGCTCATCTTCCATCTTTTTCGTCACCTCATCCTCCATCTTTAGTCATGTTGTTCCTCCCCTCATCCTCTATTATCTTATTCTTCTTCTCATCCTCCATCTTCCATCATCTTTTTCCTCACCTCATCCTCCATCTTTAGTTATCTTGTTCCTCTCCTCATCATCCATTATCTTATTCTTCATCTCATCCTCCGTCTTCCATCAACTTGTTCCTCACCTCATCCTCCATCTTTAGTCATCTTGTTCCTCTCCTCATCATCCATTTGTTCTTCATCTAATCCTCCATCTTTCGTCATCTTGTTCCTCGCCTTATCCTCCGTCATTTTGTTCTTCACCTCATCCTCCATTATCTTGCTCCTTACTTCATCTTCCAGCTGCCGTCATCTTGTTCCTCACTGCATCCTCCATCTTCTGTCATCTTGTTTCTCGTCTCATCCTCAGTCATCTCGTTCCTCGCCTTATCCTTCGTCGTCTTCTATCTACTCATCCTTCTTCATCTTGTCCTTCCCCTCATCCTCCATTTCTCTCATTTTGTCCTTCTCCCTTTCCTCCATCTTGTTTCATCTCATCCTCTGTTCTCCATGTTCCCTCATCTGGTCCCTCTCCTCATCAACCATTTTCCTTCATCTTGTCCCTGTCCTCATCATCCCTCCTGTGATCCCTCTCCTCATCATCCATCTTCCTTCATCTTGTCCCTCTTCTCATCCTCCATCATCCTCCATCTTCCTTCATCTGGTTCCTCCCCTCATTCTCCATCTTCTTTTCTCTTGTCCTTTTCCCAATCCTCCATCTTTCTTCATCTTTCCCTTGCGTCACTTGCAGGAGAATGTTTCCACAGTGTAAAGTCAGTGTCACCGGCCTCGATCCAGATGGCAAATATGTTCTTCTCGCTGACATCGTCCCGGTGGACAACTCCCGATATAAGTGGCAGGAGGATCGCTGGGAGCCAAGCGGAAGAGCCGAACCGAGGTTACCCGAGAGGGTCTACATCCACCCTGATTCTCCAGCCCCCGGATCCCACTGGATGAAGCAACCAATCTCCTTCCACAAGATCAAGCTCACCAACAATACACTGGACCAGATGGGTCATGTGAGTGGGGGACATGGGGGCTGTCGCTGTGGGTGCCAGTATGACCACCACCCTTCTACTCATCATGGGAGGATTATTTTTATGATGGATGTTGACACCTTACTAAGAGTAATCTACTTATTGTCTTTTCACCTCACAGATTATCCTGCACTCCATGCACCGGTATCAGCCCCGTTTCCATATTGTCCGCGCCCAGGATGTCTTCAGCCGCAGATGGGGCGGCTGCTCCTCCTTCACCTTTCCAGAGACCATGTTCCTGACTGTCACTGCGTACCAGAACGAGAAGGTCGGTAAAAAAAGGGCTATACACCATGGAGAGCGACCGGCGTGGTCTACAGCATCCTATGTGGGAGTCATGGTGTGATATCTTGTCCCTTGCAGATAACGCAGCTGAAGATCCAGACAAATCCATTTGCAAAAGGTTTCCGGGAGGACGGACTCAAGAATAAGAGGTGCGGGGGATACACGGGGTGGAGGGATCGGGTATACAGCTGTGTAGCTTCAAGACCCAAAACCACAAAGCAAGGAATACGGAGCGCCCCTTGGCTTTTTACCTATTTTGTTACATTACAACCTGTGTTTGATGTGTGCATCATGACCATGAGTAAGGGTGGATCCACACCAGAAACGCGTTGATGCCTACACGTTGATAGCGTTTTTCATGTAATTACTTGATTCCCCGGTTATAAGAATTTTTCAAGCAAAAAAGAAAAAGTTGTTCATTGGAGTCGGACCATCTTGTCTTACTCATCATTAACCAGGCCATGACGGAGCCTAAGCTCCGAGCTCTGACCGAGAGGTGGACTATAGTAATGGCGAGCTGGATTTTACTATATATCAGCACTAAACACTCTAAGTTGGGAATGTCAAGTGAGAAAAATAGTAAAAATTTAAATTTATGGGATAAAATATACAAAAATTGCCTTGTGCATATGTATTCACCCCTTTTGATATGAAGCCCCAAAAATATCTAGTGCAGGCAATTACCTTCATAAGTCCCATGTTTATTGAAAGGACATCCACCTATGTGCAAACTTAGGGGGGCTTTACACGTTGAGACATCGCTTCCGATATATCGTCAGGGTCACGTCGTTAGTGATGCACATCCGGCGGCGGTAGCAACATCGCAACGTGCAAATCCTAGGTGCACCGATGAACGATCGCAAAAGCGTAGAAACTCGCTGATCTGTGTAGCGTCGTTCATTTCCATAATGTCAGGTAGACCGCAGGTACGATGTTGTTTGGCGTTCCTGCAGCACCACACATCGCTGTGTGTAAACCCGCAGGAGAGACAAACATCTCCTCACCTGCGTCCCGACGGCTAAGCGGAAGGGACTAGGGGGGCGGGATGTTTACATCCTGCTCATCTCCGCCCTTCTGCTTCTATTGACCGGCCGATTAGTGACGTCGCGGTGAAGCCGAACGCAGCGTGTAAAGCCCGCCTAAGTGTCAGTGTATACCCACCTTTTCTGAAAGGCAACAGATGCTGCTACACCACAAAGACCAAGCAGGTCTCCAAACAAGACCACGAAGACCAAGGAGGTCTCCAAACAAGACCACGAAGACCAAGGAGGTCTCCAAACAAGACCACGAAGACCAAGGAGGTCTCCAAACAAGACCACGAAGACCAAGGAGGTCTCCAAACAAGACCACGGAGATTTCCAACAGAGACCATGAAGACCAAGCAGGTCTCCAACAGAGACCATGAAGACCAAGCAGGTCTCCAAACAAGACCACGAAGACCAAGGAGGTCTCCAAACAAGACCACGAAGACCAAGGAGGTCTCCAAACAAGACTACGAAGACCAAGGAGGTCTCCAAACAAGACTACGAAGACCAAGGAGGTCTCCAAACAAGATGACAAAGACCAAGCAGATCTCCAAACAAGACTATAAAGACCAATGAGGTCTCCAAACACCCCCATGAAGACCAAGGAGGTCTTTAAATAGCACCATGAAGACCTAAGAAGTGTCCAAACATCATCATGAAGACAAGCAGATTTCCAAACACCACCATGAAGATCAATGAGGTCTCCAAACATCATCACGAAGACTAAAGGCCCCGTTACACACAGAGATAAAATCTTTGGCAGATCTGTGGTTGCAGTGAAATCATGGACATATTGTTCCATTTGTACACAGCCACAAACCTGGCACTGATTGTCCACAATTTCACTGCAGCCACAGATCTGCCGCAGATTTATCTCTGTGTGTGACAGGGCCTTAAGGAGATCTCCAAACAAGTCAGAAACAAGCGTGGTGAGAAGTACAAGTCACGGTTGGGTTGTAAAAATATATCCCAATCTCTGCTGATCCCCTGGAGAACCGTCAAATCCATTATCATCAAATGGAAAGAACATGGTGCCACAACAGACTTGCCAAAAGGGAGCGCCCACCACAACTCTCAGCCCGGGCAACGAGGACATTGACTAGAGAGGCAGCACAGAGACCAAAAGGTGACCCTGAAGGAGCTACAGAGTTCCCAAGCAGAGACTGGAGAATCTGTCCATATGACCCCAATAAGCAATAGAATCTATAGAGCTGGCCTTTATAGAAGAGTGGCCAGAAAAAAGCCTTTACTTAAAGCCAGAAATTGGAAGGCTCGTTTCGAGTTTGACAAAAGACATGTGGGCGACATCCTAAATGTCTGGAGGAAGATGATGTGGTCAGATGAGACCAAAACTGAACTTTTTGGCCACCACAGTAAATGGTATGTTTGGTGCCAAACGAATAAAGCTCATCACCCAATCAGCACCATCCCCACAGTGAGACATGGTGGTGGCGGCGGCATCATGCTGGGGGGAGGTTTTTCGGCAGCAAGGACAGAGAAGATGGTCTGAATCGAGGGGAAGATGGATGGTGCGAAATACAGGGATATTCTTGGCAAAACCTGTTTCAGTCTGTCAGTGATTGAGACTGGGACGGAGGTTCACCTTCCAACAAGACAATCAACCAAAGCTACTGCTGAAGCAACACTGGAGGGGTGTGAGGGGAAACGTGTAAATTGGAGTGTCCGAGTCACCACCCAGACCTGAATCCAATGGAGAATCTGTGGTCAGACTTGGAGAGAGATGGTTTCCTCTGGTGAACAGGAAACTGGAAGGAGCTGGAGCAGTTTTGCCTTCAGGAATCAGCAAAACTCCCAGTGTCAAGATGTGGAAATCTCATAGAGACTTATCCAAAGCGACTACAGCTGTAATTGCCGCGCAAAAGGAGGCTCTACAAAGTACTGATTATAGGGGCGTGAATAGTTATGCACACTGAATGTTTTAGTTATTTTGTCCTATTTGTTATTTTCACCATGATACAAAGTAAACCAAATGTTCACAGTTGTCGACATGTTCTGTACATGAACTCATGCAAACACTAAAAGGGGGGTGAATACTTTCACAAGGCACTGTAGTGAGTGGCCTTAGCACCAGGTGACTGTATATAGGTGTGAGGTTTTGGGCATTGTAACTACATTTCTCAACAATGAAGTTGCAAAACCAAGAAGGAAAACTGGTGGAGTGACGGAAATCACCCGAAGGAGACGTCACTGAGAAAATGGGAACTACATTTTCAAAACCTGTGGCCTTCTCCAGTCTGGAGTCTAAGCCTCGTGCAGAAATCCCGGCACCTCCATCCTCGGCTGCGAGCACTGATGTTATTATTGGTCTGAGGAAGGTTCTGTCGCTCAATTCAGTTGTGCAAATCATCAGGATCCACTGCCGGCAGCTCCTGAGTAATCACCGACCAATGACGTCCGCGATGTGCTCAATGGAGACCAGTCCAGAGACGCCGCAGCCACGGGAGACCAGGCCAGAGACGCCGCAAACACAGGAGATCAGTCCAAAGATGCCGCAGCCACAGGAGACCAGTCCAGAGACGCCGCAACCACAGGAGATCAGTTCAGAGACGCCGCAACCACAGGAGATCAGTTCAGAGACGCCGCAACCACAGGAGATCAGTCCAGAGACGCCGCAACCACAGGAGATCAGTCCAGAGACGCCGCAACCACAGGAGATCAGTTCAGAGATGCCGCAGCCACAGGAGACCAGTCCAGAGACGCCGCAACAACAGGAGATCAGTTCAGAGATGCCGCAACCACAGGAGATCAGTTCAGAGACGCCGCAACCACAGGAGATCAGTCCAGAGATGCCGCAACCACGGGAGACCAGACCAGAGACGCCGCAACCACAGGAGATCAGTTCAGAGACGCTGCAGCCACAGGAGATCAGTTCAGAGATGCCGCAACCACGGGAGACCAGACCAGAGACGCCGCAACCACAGGAGATCAGTTCAGAGACGCCGCAACCACAGGAGATCAGTCCAGAGATGCCGCAACCACAGGAGATCAGTCCAGAGATGCCGCAACCACAGGAGACCAGTCCAGAGACGCCGCAACCACGGGAGACCAGACCAGAGACGCCGCAACCACAGGAGATCAGTCCAAAGATGCCGCAGCCACAGGAGACCAGTCCAGAGACGCTGCAGCCATGAGAGACCAGTCCTGAGACACCACAGCCCTGGGAGACCAGTATAGAGATGCCGCAGGCCTAGGAGACCAGTCCAGAGATGCTGCAGCCCCGGGAGACCAGGCCAGAGATGTCGCATTCGTGAGAGACCGGTTCAGAGACGCCACAGCCTTGGGAGACTAGTCCGGAGACGTCGCAGCCTTGGGAGACCAGTCCAGATATGCTGCAGCCGTCGGAGACCAGTCCAGATACGCCGCAACTGTCGGAGACCAGTCTGGAGATGTTACAGCCTTGGGAGACCAGTCCGGAGACACTGCAGCCCTGGGAGACCAGTCTGGAGATGCCACAGCCCTGGGAGACCAGTCTGGAGACGTTGCAGCCTTGGGAGACCAGTCTGGAGACGTCGCAGCCTTGGGAGACCAGTGTGGAGACGTCGTAGCCGTGGGAGCAGGTTCAGGCCATGCAGGTGGCTCACAGTACTGAGGAACATTCAGCCTTCAGCTGCATTTAGCCGCAAAACCTTCCTCCGATGGCCATTAATGAGACCTCAGTGATGGCGGTCGAGGCTGGACGTCCTGGGATTTCTGCAGGAGGCTCAGAGCCCAGGCTGGAGGCATCCAGAGCTTGTAATTTACTTTCCGTTTTCCACCTCTCCGTCTCGTGATTTCCGTCCTTTCACCGCTCTTCCTTCTCGTGCCGTGTCTTCCATGTTGAGGTGTCTATGATCTTTTCTTTTCAGAGATCGATCCGTTCGATCGGTAAAGAGGAAAATGCCGATTACCAAGCAGGAGGAGGAGGAGCAGGAGCTTTATCCGCCAGGTGAGTGACACTGACTTTCCTCGGTTTGCTGCTTCTAGGTGGCGCTGTTGCTCCATTATTCACACTCTTCTCCCCCCGACCGCAGAGTGTAAGAGGCCGCTGTACTCGGGACCCTGTGACTCCACCCTGGATATAGGAGGGGGTCTCGCGCTGCCGCTCCCCAGTCCGGATTGTTCTTTCCACCCTATCACCCCGCCAAACCCAGCGACACCTGCAACCGCTGCCGCAAACCCCTCCCCTCTCACGATCACAGCCAATCAGGAGCCAGCAGCCAACCTGGAGATGGACCCCCAAAATCCTGACACCTTCTTACGGCCGGAGGGCGAGGCCTACACCGAGATGTCACCCGGCCAGGAGGGCAGCATCTACATATGGTGGGTACAGCGCTGCCGAGTAGCCTCCATTAGTAGTCTGCTGCCGTTTTATGCATGCAGCTCCCATGCACGCCAATGCTAGAGGTCATACTTCCTTCCATTTCTTCCTGGCAGGAAGGTCAGCCCTAGTCTGGAGACACATAGATGAGTTTAGGAGCTGTGTACACAAAACGGCAGACTTCATACCTACATCCAGCCCCGCTGTAGGCTCAGACTTCAATCTGTCCATGTCTTCTCCATTGCAGCCAAGGCGAATCCCAAACCCCGGGGGTCGGCCGTCCGTCCACCCTCCAGCGCTTCCTCGCCACGTTCCAGGAAGCCCCTCAGCTCTACGACAGCCAATCAGACTACAGGCTTTATGGGCAGGACATGGCCTATGCGGGGGACTACGGCAGCGCCGCCTCCTGCACCACCCCCCCACCGGGCCGAGAGGAGGAAGGGGGCATCAGAGGCTACCTGAAGAACTCCGACCTGCGCTTCCAGCATTTCCTCCCCAACTCCGGAGCTAAACTCGGACTGCAGTTCTCCACTCCTCAGATTCAGCGTCTGTACTCCGGGGGCGCCTGGATGTGACCAGACATTATGGGACTACAGTACAAATACTACAGACCCCAAACATCACCATGGTGGGCAGGCTCCAGTGCTCCAGTCACATCCAGAGCTGCATTCACAACTCAGCTAGGTTCCCGTTAGTGCTCCTTGCTGCCACCTCTTGGCCCAGAGTCAGCAGTGGTGCATTGTGGGAGATGATGTGCATGCATTCAGTGAGTCTATGGTGTTTTATGCAGCTTTGGATGTGATTGGAGAACAAGCTGTGTAGACTTCACCTGTAATCTGCTGTATAGATAGTGTTTGATAAACCTGTAATTGGGAAGTCGCCCTATGATGTGGCCCATGCGCCCCCATAATACACAGGGAACCAGCACGGAGGCATTATAACAGCGGCTGAGTCAAATGGGGGATTATAGAAATGGCTGATAGCAGGGAGCAATAGCCTCATGTGCCTGTGACGTCCCCACGTCTTATCCGTTTCTCTTGTATTATATTTATCACATTTTTAGTCTTGTTTTTCTGTCTTACATAAAAATTAGATTTTATCCAGTGTGTCGTTTTTAATGCGGGCGAGGGAAAAAAAAAAAAAAAAAAAAAAAAAAAAAAAAGAGGGCCGACAACCCAGGAAAGGCAAAATCTGCCCCGACAACCCAGGAAAGGCAAAATCTGCCCCGACAACCCAGGAAAGGCAAAATCTGCCCCGACAACCCAGGAAAGGCAAAATCTGCCCCGACAACCCAGGAAAGGCAAAATCTGCCCCGACAACCCAGGAAAGGCAAAATCTGCCCCGACAACCCAGGAAAGGCAAAATCTGCCCCGACACCTGATAATGAGAGAGCAGGGTTATACACGCAGAGCGCCCCCACATGCTGGGAGTTGTAGTCCCCGGCTCAGGGCAGCTGGTAAGGTCTCAAGCAGCCCATTTACACCTGCAGCCACCATCTGTCTCCCCCCTCCCCCCCCCCCCCCCTCTCATGCCGGCGTCTAGTTTCACACCCCCTCATCCCCACTGCCGGACCCCCACTTCACAGGAACATGTGAACTTCCCCTTCTCACACCTCCAGGAAGGTCTCCACTGGGGAGGGGGCGCTGCATGTAATGCACAGACCCATAATTCCCAGCAGTGGGCTATAGGCTACTGACTACTGTACTAAATTGTGCCCATGGGGATAAGAGGTGCCGTATATAAAAGAAGAGAAACCATCCTGGTGGGCCGACATGACATCCCCGGCTAGATCAGCGCCGTACCCCGCTGCTGTGTATACGGCTTATGGCCACACGGCGGCCCCTGCTCTGTACACTGCTACATGGAAGCTCCAGGTTCTGAAGACTGGAGGATGCTGCCACCCAGTGGCCAAAGAAGAGAATGCAGCAGCAACTCCAGGTAATGGAGAAAAGCAGCAGGAGACAGGTTCAAAATCTCTGCTTGCTTTCAGCAAATGTAAGCTATATCTACACAGTTTAAGATTCACTACATTGTATTCAGTCTAGATAATGCCGAGATCAAAATAAACTTAAAGGGGCTTTCCATTGCTTCACAGCCCCAGTGGCTGAATAACAAGGTGGGACTGGAATATTCACCTCCCGGCTCTGCCCACCCATTCGATGACGGGGAGATGACGGGCCAGGAAGAGGAGCAGCAGCAGCAGCAGCACCGCCGGGCCAGGAAGAGGAGGAGCAGCAGCAGCAGCAGCACCGCCGGGCCAGGAAGAGGAGGAGCAGCAGCAGCAGCAGCACCGCCGGGCCAGGAAGAGGAGGAGCAGCAGCAGCAGCAGCACCGCCGGGCCAGGAAGAGGAGCAGCAGCAGCAGCAGCACCGCCGGGCCAGGAAGAGGAGCAGCAGCAGCAGCAGCACCGCCGGGCCAGGAAGAGGAGCAGCAGCAGCAGCAGCACCGCCGGGCCAGGAAGAGGAGCAGCAGCAGCAGCAGCACCGCCGGGCCAGGAAGAGGAGCAGCAGCAGCAGCAGCACCGCCGGGCCAGGAAGAGGAGCAGCAGCAGCAGCAGCACCGCCGGGCCAGGAAGAGGAGCAGCAGCAGCAGCAGCACCGCCGGGCCAGGAAGAGGAGCAGCAGCAGCAGCAGCACCGCCGGGCCAGGAAGAGGAGCAGCAGCAGCAGCAGCACCGCCGGGCCAGGAAGAGGAGCAGCAGCAGCAGCAGCACCGCCGGGCCAGGAAGAGGAGCAGCAGCAGCAGCAGCACCGCCGGGCAGGAAGAGGAGCAGCAGCAGCAGCAGCACCGCCGGGCCAGGAAGAGGAGCAGCAGCAGCAGCAGCACCGCCGGGCCAGGAAGAGGAGCAGCAGCAGCAGCAGCACCGCCGGGCCAGGAAGAGGAGCAGCAGCAGCAGCACCGCCGGGCCAGGAAGAGCAAAGGACGCTTTTTTTTTTTTTTGGAGCCATTTAAAAGAAGAAATGCAGCGATTTCTGATGATTGGATACATTGTAGCAAATCCTCAGCTGTGAGAAGCGATTGGTCAGAATACGTTTTCACACTCTATATAAGGATATTGTTAAAACTAGAAAACAAGCAGAGACTGAGAAAGAACACAGTGACTTCTGTAATGTGACCAGGGCCGGAGCAGCTGCTCCAGGATTACAAACGACCATAAACACAAAAACGGAGGCCAAAAAGAAAGATTGTAATAAAATCAACAGTAAAAAAGAAAATAAAAACAGATGGAGCAAAAAGTGTCAGCGCAGAACATCGGGAGGGGGACGTGTATAGTCCTGGCCAAGACATGTATAAGGGGCGAGCCCCGCAAGCTGACACTTCATGTTCTCATGGTTGCAACAAAAAAAATAAAAAAAGAAAATGTATTATATATGTTATTTTTCAATAGACGTTATTTTTCTTGCACTCTTCCTTTTGGCCACGGTTTGTGCCGGTTCCATCATTCTCTGATAACCAGGAGCCATAACACCACTTCCCCCCACAGCCGAGAGCAATAGCAGGGGTGCACCCGGATCACACTTTACCCGCTGTAACTCAACTGCAAAACACCGCAGATGACTGAAGTGCTGTATTTCTCAAGGATTACATCACAGTGCAGAGTATAAGCAGAGGACGGGGAGGAGCGCAGCTCCGGAGCAACATTACCCAGTGACAAGATTTCCACAGAATTAAGCCATTCATTCTATTACTCCAGAGCTGCACTCACTATTCTGCTGGTGCAGTCACTGTGTACATTACATTACTGATCCTGAGATACCTCCTGTATTATACTCCAGAGCTGCACTCACTATTCTGCTGGTGCAGTCACTGTGTACATACATTACTGATCCTGAATTACCTCCTGAATTATACTCCAGAGCTGCACTCACTATTCTGCTGGTGCAGTCACTGAGTACATACATTACATTACTGATCCTGAGTTACCTCCTGTATTATACTCCAGAGCTGCACTCACTATTCTGCTGGTGCAGTCACTGTGTACATACATTACTGATCCTGAATTACCTCCTGAATTATACTCCAGAGCTGCACTCACTATTCTGCTGGTACAGTCACTGTGTACATACAGTGCTGATCCTGTATTATCCTCCAGAGCTGCGCTCACTCCGCAGCCCCCTCCATACAGTACAGATCACACCACGCTTTCATCTTTACAGTTTTTTTTTTAT
Organism: Anomaloglossus baeobatrachus; assembly: GCF_048569485.1. Classification (NCBI taxonomy): domain Eukaryota; kingdom Metazoa; phylum Chordata; class Amphibia; order Anura; family Aromobatidae; genus Anomaloglossus; species Anomaloglossus baeobatrachus. The sequence continues at coordinate 300,224,502 of NC_134359.1, forward strand.
TCTTTTTCTGGTTTTATTAGCAGACGTCTGTGGCTTTATCTACCAAAAAAGTAAAATTAAAAATAAAAACCTGACTGAGCGATGCGCTTGATAACCGGGGTCACATGGAAACAGCAGGATATAAAAGAATAAATTACAAAAAAAAGGAAGGAGGTGGGGACCCCTGGAGAGGTGGGGACCCCCTGGAGAGGAGCGGGACCCCCGGGAGAGGAGCGGGACCCCCGGGAGAGGAGCGGGACCCCCGGGAGAGGAGCGGGACCCCCGGGAGAGGAGCGGGACCCCCGGGAGAGGAGCGGGACCCCCGGGAGAGGAGCGGGACCCCTGGTGGCGACTCCTCCGCCCTCAGGACAATTCATGTGGAGGAGATGAGGAGGGCGAATCCTGTGGCTTGAGAAAAGCTCAATATGGCAACAAGTTGGGGCCGGCGCACGTCGTCTCAGTCCTGCTGGGTTCCGGGCCCAGGGTCTGCTGCACTAAGGCACTATCCTCATCACCGCCCCCGCAGGGAGACCACCGGCCTAACACAGGGGGCACTGGGGGAGGAATGACTGGATCATAGTGGATTATAGGAGATTATAAAAAAATTGAGGAAAAAAAAAAAATTCTAAAAGGGTTTTGGTTTCCTTGCATAACACTGCCCGGCCGCCCCCCGCGGTGCGCCCCCCGCGGTGCGCCCCCCGCGCTGCCGCCCCTCCCCCACCCCAGTGAGTCTGGAGAAAGCCCCCTTTTTCCTGAGACACAGCACGATTGCTCCCGAACTGCAGAGCGTTGCTCCTCTAGCCCCCCGCCCACGGAAAACAAGAACGGTTGTCGGGTGCCCCCCTGAAATGTTAGTACACAGCGCACCCCTCCCCCGACTCACCACATTAACCCTAGTAAGACTTAACAAGGAGAAGAGAGGCAAAGTCTGCAGGCTCCTCGCCCCCCCGCCGCACCGTGTGCCGGTCCCACCGTCAGAGAGGGGCAGATGGGGAAGAGGCCCTTAGAGAAGTTCCAGACACCGGGAGGAAATAGTGGAGAGGCCCCGGCACGGAGGGGCCCGGTCACAGGAAGTAGTCGGCCACGGGCTTCTTGGAGGGAATGCCTCTGGTCTCTTGCGGAGCGGCTTCAAATATGATGAATTCCTTCTGCAGATGCTCATCCAGCTCCAAGATGGCAGCAACGTTTCCACATCTAAGGGGGGAGAAGACAGTGGTCAGGGGGGGCTGCGCTGGGCCCATCAGTAGGGGGAGGGGTGGACGAGGGTTGAGGGATCACGATGGGTCCAGCATGCAGTGGAAGGGCAAGGGGGGGGGGGGGGGGGGGAACGACACACACCGCAATGGGTCCATGCAGTGAGGGGGGTTGGGGGGGGGGGGGGGGGGACACACCACAATGGGTCCATACAGTGAGGGGGAGGGGGGGGGGGGGGACACACCACAATGGGTCCATACAGTGAGGGGGAGGGGGGGGGGGGGGGGGGGGGGAGAACCGCAATGGGTCCATACAGTGAGGGGGGAGGGGGGGGGGGACCGCAATGGGTCCATGCAGTGGGGGAGGGGACGGACACCACAATGGGTCCATACAGTGAGGGGGGGGGGGAACACCACAATGGGTCCATATGCAGTGGGGGAGGGGGAGGGGGAACCGCAATGGGTTCATACAGTGAGGGGGGGGGACACCACAATGGGTCCATACAGTGAGGGGGGGGGGACGGACGGACACCACAATGGGTCCATACAGTGAGGGGGGGGGGGGGGGAACACCACAATGGGTCCATGCAGTGGGGGTGGGGGGGGGGGGGAACCGCAATGGGTCCATACAGTGAGGGGGGGGGTGGGGGGTTGGAC